>NC_143018.1:20594473-20788119 GCF_055824585.1 Amblyomma mixtum
GGTCTTATCGCAACAAGGACAAGGATCTGCATCTGTGAATAGGTCGTTTTTTTCTTTGAAAGTCATTTGCAGAGAAGTTACTCTTGCACCTCCAGCATATTCTGCATTTACTGCAGCAGATCTGTTTCTACATACAAGTTTTTATAGTTCAGTCGCAGACGTAGTGATTTTATTGGAATTTGGTATAACTGGGGAATGCACAAGGCTAGGGCCCACGTTGTTATGTGTTGTGAAATCACTTGTGGATGAACCAAGCCAAGGTCTGTCCTAACAGAACGATGTCTGGAGCCAACAGTGAAATGAGTTTGGCTATCACATGATCATAACAAAGTGAACACAGAAATAGGCACTAACAAACGCACACTCGGGGCAATAGTAAATACTCCATGTGAACGACGGAATGATGAGCAGCTTCAAAACTCTGGCCACAGTATAATTATGCATACCCTTTTTCAGTCGCCTTCTTTATTTACTTATATTTTTGTGTGACACTAAAAAATATTAATTTGTAAATAGTGAGGTCTGATCAATCACATCGGCTGTCCCGCAGCTTAACACATTGGAGCTTAATATTAGGCAACTCAGATACATCAACAAGTGCACTTATCTCTCTCAAAAATATCAGTTCATTTGAAAATGGCATTTATAAACACTAAATTCTGCTTGCAAGGTATAATTTGTTTTACACCAATTGACAACGTGACAGAGCTTACAGTTGTAGGTTCTGTCGTGGTAGTAGAACTCTTAGCCTGACCATCTAAAGTTTACATATACTTCATTACGTTTAAAAGTACTTATAGCACTTATCAAAGATTCATTTTGGTCATTTGGTTTTGGTTGAAACAGTGCTTAATGAACCTGCATGATCTCCCCAAAGGCTGCCAAAGTGGCTCAGTGGTTATGGTGCTCAGCTGCTGACCCCAAAAGATACAGGTTCAGTCCTGGCTACAGCGGTTGCATATTGATGGAGGCAAATATTAGAAGCCCATGTACTGTGCAATGTCTGTGCACGTTAAAGAACCTCAGGTGGTCGCATTGTCCAGAGCACTTCACTTCGGGACGAGTAGCCCCATAAACCATAAAACCAAACTTGTACTTCACTGCTGCATTCCTTGTGCAGGAATACTCATTTCGCATTTGCTATTTTTCTGCATCGGCAGTCGTTAAGAGTGACATCTCAGAAAAAAGTGACAGTGGGGCTGACTGCGAAGAAAAATGAGAGGAAAGGCTTAGCATTGCAAGGAGCGACTGTGATTGTAAAGGCACAGAAACTGCTACACAAAGACCTTTGCCTCTGCTCACTTGGTTTGTGCTCGGCGTTGCTACGAGGAGGAGAAGGTTATGAAGAGACGAATTTCTGTGGTAGCCTCATCCGGTATCCGCAGACTTGACCACAAATTTTACGATGATAGTTGATAGAGCAACACCTCAGGACAAGGGACATTTCAAAAACAGCTTTAGAAAGCATCTCTCAAAACTAAATGTCGCGCAAAGGTGCCACCATCATTCGCAAGCCCAGTTCATGTGATTATATTCAGTTTTTTTTTGTTATCATTGCATTTCCCATGCAGAAGCACGACTTCGCCTGGGAACAGGAGCTCTTTGTTGAATTCACCTACAAGGCACAGCTTCCATACTTCCACACATTCGAGGCAGACGTAAGTAGGAATTTTCTGTCACTTTCTTGTAATTGTGTTTTTCAGAATCTATGCAACAGCTTGCAGTTACTGCCACGGAATGCTAAAAAATGGTTCAATGTAACTAGCAAACGAAAATGTATGGGTCAAGTGTAATGAGTTGTCCTTCATTATAGGACTGCCAGGCGGGTCTTAACTTTGCGTTCGACGACGAGGCAGCGAATTTCGGTAATGCCGTTGAAGAAAAGCTGCGGACTCGGAGACAAAAGAAGGAAGGTAAGTAATGCGATTCCACATGCAGCCTGTGCCCAGTCAGCACAGCAACTAGCATTGATTGAGATGCGTCTCACTTGTAGAGAACTGCTGGTAGAAGCATAGTTTCACCTTACCTAAGATGACCTGAAGAATCTTTGCAGTTGGCAGTTTAAGTGACTTTTTCAATAGGACACAAGCTTCTAAGACAACGAAAAGACTACACTACACAGATCTTTCGTCGCCATGCGGTCATTTGCATTGAGCTATTTTACTTCTGAACTATGTCCTACCAGCTAGCCCAGCACCCAAGTTTTACTTAAGTACATTTATCTCACTAAGTTAGCAGGATGCCAGTTGCTGTTGATGTAATTTAGTTGCATCTTTAGCTAACTGGCCAGTTTGTTGGATTACCACTGCTGTATCATTTGTTGTAGATAGAGAGGCAAGGGAAGGAGGCTGACTGTTTTAAAGCTGTGCAGTGTGTTGTGATGGTTACTGTTAGCACCCGTGTTAGCTATTTCAACCACGTTGTTTCTTGGACACTGTGTATTATATCTGTCATCTCCCTTTTTTTTTTTCTTGCTTACAGAAAAAAATAGGTTACAAATGGCTGCCAAAAATAACCAATCCATCCCTATCCATGATCCCCGGATTCCCATGGGTCCTAGTAAGTGCAACCATATCAGCCAGCTACCTGGCTCTTTTTGTTTGTTTGTTTGTTTGTTTGTTTTATCTTTTTGTCTTGTCAACCGTCTGACTTCGGTATGCAGGCGACTATCGCAAGTGGACTCATGATAATCGCTTTATCGTGAACTTTTGCCACTTTTTAAGCGAGGCTTGTTTACACTCCTTCTTATAACTTACCTTCCCTTTTACATTATTCCTAATGGCAAACATCTCGAATAAAAAAAAAAAGACTTCGGTATGAATGGCCAGCGTTGTCAAGGAAGGCTCAGGCGCAGTCGAGAAATGCTCACACTTTGAAGCATGGTGTATGCTCTGAAGCATTCAATAGTGCCCTGCATTATTGTCCACGGAGTTGTGAATGTTATTACTCATTATATTTTGTTACCTGTACAGCTTATGTTTTGAAAACTGCTTAGAAGTGTTTAGAGAGAGAGAGAGAGAAAAGGACGGAAAGGCAGGGAGGTTAACCAGGCGATGCCCAGTTGGCTACCCTACACTTGGGGAGGGGAACAAAGGGGAAAAAAAGGAAAAAGAGCGGCAAGGAAATGAGTCGTCTAAGTGTCCAGCGACCACTATGTCACAGGGACAGAGGGCGCGCACTGAAAACTAAAGATTATAGGCGGGAATGCAACCCCGAGTCCCTTAAGAAATTCAGGAGCGCTTTCACCGCTTTCCGTTGTCTGGAAGGTTGTGTCCAAGGCCCCAGAGCGTTAGACTCTGTTAAAGGACGCGAGTCCAAGTGGAGCAGAGAAGCACTTAGGAAACCACGCTCTCGCTCAACCCACCGCATCTAAACAATTCCCAGGCCTATTCAACAGATGCTTTAGTTCAGCAATGAGTGTGGATGTCCAGCTTGCCCGGTATTGTGTGCTCACCCTAGTTGCAAAGGCGGTAAGCACGTGCTGTTTGCTGTGCTCTGAGCGCCCCTCCATTGTTGCTTGCGCAGGTACAAATGGCCTCCCCAGCCAGCACTGCAATAAGAAATCGTCAAAGACGAGCAACAAAAAGGCCAAGAAGGCAAAGGAGCAGCGGAAGTACACGAAGGCAGACATCAGCAACCCGACCGACTTCAAGTAAGCGCGTTCGCTGCTGCTGCGACGATTTCTCTCTTGTGCAACAGATGGGCACGTTCTGTGCCATAATGTGTCGCAACGTTCGCTCATTTCAATGAGGAAAAGCGTCTGATGTTCTCTGTGTGGCTGGATGCCAAGTGACATGGTTGACTCTTGATTCGTGTCTTCTTCGCCTTTGGCGTCTGTTTTGCTTTATTTATTTTTTTATCATTTCTCATTTCAGGCATATACAGCATGTTGGCTGGGATCCTGACAAAGGATTTGACGTGAGTACGCTTAGCGCACCACGCGATATATGGGCTGAATTTCGTGCTTTGGCTGTGTGTGCATTTGCGAGGTCATTTGTCATTAAGGGTTTAAATAGAAAGGAGCTTTGTTGATGTTCAACAGGCTGCTTTGAATAACAAGTGGTATGTTTTGTGATGGCACTTTTATTTTGTATGTAGTTAAGTGTTGCAGATGTATAGTCTGTTATGGTAGCTGTTCTGACAGGACAACGTCTAACCAGGCCAGTGTACTGTGCGATGTCAGTGCTCGTTAAAGAACCCCAGGTCAAGAAAACGTGCAGTGTTTGCAGTTCACTGAAGCTGCCATGGAGGCTTAAGTATGCACTTGGCTGTGTTTTTCCGTTTATTATTCTTTCACTGTGCTAATGAGAGGGGTGTTTATGGGTGTCGGAGGGCAGTGGCATTCAGTTTCCTAGCTGCAAGCCTGGACTTTCAGGACATGATCTGTGAAATAACTGCATTCTATTCCTTGGCATTTAGAAAGAAAGCCATACTAGATAGTTTTTCGAAAAGTTCACTTTGCAGCCCTCTACACTGTTTCTTAAGTTGAGAGCACAGTCTCTCATTTGCATTCTCCTGTTCAGAGTTAGTACTTCTTGCATTTTGCGTGCCTGCTTCACAGTGCTCACGAAGTGAAATTTTCTCTTTGTTTGTTGTTTCTAATTTCATTTCCTTCCCCCCTCCCCTGCAGCTGGAGAACTATGTGGACAGCCAGGAGCTGAGCACGCTCTTCGAGATGGCCATGGTCACAGAGAATGACCTCAAGGAGCCCGGAACACGGCAGTTCATCTACGACTTCATTGCCAAGAACGGTGGAGCCGAAATGATCAAGGGCAGCGCGGGCAAGACAGGTTCTGCTGGTGAGTTGCTAGGTGCCGGCATCGGAGGCAGCTGCTGGCCTGTTGTGTATTATGATTGCATGCATGACTGAAGCACTGCTTGGTGTAGGAAACTCAGCACTACGTAGTGCCACAAAAGTCAAATCACCTGTGCTATATCTGACACCTTTGCCCTGCTTTAGTTAGTTCTGGCACAGCTGTGCTCCTTTGTTGACTGCCTGTTTAACACCTCCAATTTGTAGTGCTTTAGGTGCTGTGGCTTAGTGCCGTCTCGCCAAAATGTCATGGTTTCATGATGAGGTTCGAAACAGCTCGCAAAAACCATGAGAAACCACGAAACTGATAGCTCCGCCTGGTGTGTTGAGCTTCGCACCTATAAAACGATGGCGCATTGCCTACTTTCCCCACATTCAATCTGCAGACCTGATGGAGTCAATTTTTTCGGCTTCAGGGATGAAACAGTTTTGATTTCAGGGTAGATTTTTTATTTTATTTTGTAAAATCTGGCGTCCAAAAGCAGGAAAGCTCCTTTTCTAGAGTGAGGTGCAAGTCAAGAACACAGCGTTAAATTTCGTTGGAGGGGGCTTTCCAGCCAGTGGCATCAACCGATTGTTGTGACGTCCCCGTTCTTCCCATTTCATGGCGGCACTTACAGTCACCTGTGATTTCATGCTAGAGGATTAACCATGATATAATAAGAACCGGTTGACACTATTGGCTGGTGGCCTCCTTTGAGGGACATTCGCCACTGTGTTCTAAGCTGTATCCATCAAGCCATTTCTCTTGAGCGTTGTTGCTGAAAAGAAGGCTTTTCAAACCTTTGACATGCTTAAGGTAACGTTGGCACAGCATAGGGGAAAAGCCTTCTTTTCAGCAACAACGCTCAAGAGAAATGGCTTGATGGATACAGCTTAGAACACAGTGGCGAATGTCCCTCAAAGGAGGCCACCAGCCAATAGTGTCAACGGTTCTTATTATATCATGGTTAATCCTCTAGCATGAAATCACAGGTGACTGTAAGTGCCGCCATGAAATGGGAAGAACGGGGACGTCACAACAATCGGTTGATGCCACTGGCTGGAAAGCCCCCTCCAACGAAATTTAACGCTGTGTTCTTGACTTGCACCTCACTCTAGAAAAGGAGCTTTCCTGCTTTTGGACGCCAGATTTTACAAAATAAAATAAAAAATCTACCCTGAAATCAAAACTGTTTCATCCCTGAAGCCGAAAAAATTGACTCCATCAGGTCTGCAGATTGAATGTGGGGAAAGTAGGCAATGCGCCATCGTTTTATAGGTGCGAAGCTCAACACACCAGGCGGAGCTATCAGTTTCGTGGTTTCTCATGGTTTTTGCGAGCTGTTTCGAACCTCATCATGAAACCATGACATTTTGGCGAGACGGCACTAAGCCACAGCACCTAAAGCACTACAAATTGGAGGTGTTAAACAGGCAGTCAACAAAGGAGCACAGCTGTGCCAGAACTAACTAAAGCAGGGCAAAGGTGTCAGATATAGCACAGGTGATTTGACTTTTGTGGCACTACGTAGTGCTGAGTTTCCTACACCAAGCAGTGCTTCAGTCATGCATGCAATCATAATACACAACAGGCCAGCAGCTGCCTCCGATGCCGGCACCTAGCAACTCACCAGCAGAACCTGTCTTGCCCGCGCTGCCCTTGATCATTTCGGCTCCACCGTTCTTGGCAATGAAGTCGTAGATGAACTGCCGTGTTCCGGGCTCCTTGAGGTCATTCTCTGTGACCATGGCCATCTCGAAGAGCGTGCTCAGCTCCTGGCTGTCCACATAGTTCTCCAGCTGCAGGGGAGGGGGAAGGAAATGAAATTAGAAACAACAAACAAAGAGAAAATTTCACTTCGTGAGCACTGTGAAGCAGGCACGCAAAATGCAAGAAGTACTAACTCTGAACAGAGAATGCAAATGAGAGACTGTGCTCTCAACTTAAGAAACAGTGTAGAGGGCTGCAAAGTGAACTTTTCGAAAAACTATCTAGTATGGCTTTCTTTCTAAATGCCAAGGAATAGAATGCAGTTATTTCACAGATCATGTCCTGAAAGTCCAGGCTTGCAGCTAGGAAACTGAATGCCACTGCCCTCCGACACCCATAAACACCCCTCTCATTAGCACAGTGAAAGAATAATAAACGGAAAAACACAGCCAAGTGCATACTTAAGCCTCCATGGCAGCTTCAGTGAACTGCAAACACTGCACGTTTTCTTGACCTGGGGTTCTTTAACGAGCACTGACATCGCACAGTACACTGGCCTGGTTAGACGTTGTCCTGTCAGAACAGCTACCATAACAGACTATACATCTGCAACACTTAACTACATACAAAATAAAAGTGCCATCACAAAACATACCACTTGTTATTCAAAGCAGCCTGTTGAACATCAACAAAGCTCCTTTCTATTTAAACCCTTAATGACAAATGACCTCGCAAATGCACACACAGCCAAAGCACGAAATTCAGCCCATATATCGCGTGGTGCGCTAAGCGTACTCACGTCAAATCCTTTGTCAGGATCCCAGCCAACATGCTGTATATGCCTGAAATGAGAAATGATAAAAAAATAAATAAAGCAAAACAGACGCCAAAGGCGAAGAAGACACGAATCAAGAGTCAACCATGTCACTTGGCATCCAGCCACACAGAGAACATCAGACGCTTTTCCTCATTGAAATGAGCGAACGTTGCGACACATTATGGCACAGAACGTGCCCATCTGTTGCACAAGAGAGAAATCGTCGCAGCAGCAGCGAACGCGCTTACTTGAAGTCGGTCGGGTTGCTGATGTCTGCCTTCGTGTACTTCCGCTGCTCCTTTGCCTTCTTGGCCTTTTTGTTGCTCGTCTTTGACGATTTCTTATTGCAGTGCTGGCTGGGGAGGCCATTTGTACCTGCGCAAGCAACAATGGAGGGCGCTCAGAGCACAGCAAACAGCACGTGCTTACCGCCTTTGCAACTAGGGTGAGCACACAATACCGGGCAAGCTGGACATCCACACTCATTGCTGAACTAAAGCATCTGTTGAATAGGCCTGGGAATTGTTTAGATGCGGTGGGTTGAGCGAGAGCGTGGTTTCCTAAGTGCTTCTCTGCTCCACTTGGACTCGCGTCCTTTAACAGAGTCTAACGCTCTGGGGCCTTGGACACAACCTTCCAGACAACGGAAAGCGGTGAAAGCGCTCCTGAATTTCTTAAGGGACTCGGGGTTGCATTCCCGCCTATAATCTTTAGTTTTCAGTGCGCGCCCTCTGTCCCTGTGACATAGTGGTCGCTGGACACTTAGACGACTCATTTCCTTGCCGCTCTTTTTCCTTTTTTTCCCCTTTGTTCCCCTCCCCAAGTGTAGGGTAGCCAACTGGGCATCGCCTGGTTAACCTCCCTGCCTTTCCGTCCTTTTCTCTCTCTCTCTCTCTAAACACTTCTAAGCAGTTTTCAAAACATAAGCTGTACAGGTAACAAAATATAATGAGTAATAACATTCACAACTCCGTGGACAATAATGCAGGGCACTATTGAATGCTTCAGAGCATACACCATGCTTCAAAGTGTGAGCATTTCTCGACTGCGCCTGAGCCTTCCTTGACAACGCTGGCCATTCATACCGAAGTCTTTTTTTTTTTTATTCGAGATGTTTGCCATTAGGAATAATGTAAAAGGGAAGGTAAGTTATAAGAAGGAGTGTAAACAAGCCTCGCTTAAAAAGTGGCAAAAGTTCACGATAAAGCGATTATCATGAGTCCACTTGCGATAGTCGCCTGCATACCGAAGTCAGACGGTTGACAAGACAAAAAGATAAAACAAACAAACAAACAAACAAACAAAAAGAGCCAGGTAGCTGGCTGATATGGTTGCACTTACTAGGACCCATGGGAATCCGGGGATCATGGATAGGGATGGATTGGTTATTTTTGGCAGCCATTTGTAACCTATTTTTTTCTGTAAGCAAGAAAAAAAAAAAGGGAGATGACAGATATAATACACAGTGTCCAAGAAACAACGTGGTTGAAATAGCTAACACGGGTGCTAACAGTAACCATCACAACACACTGCACAGCTTTAAAACAGTCAGCCTCCTTCCCTTGCCTCTCTATCTACAACAAATGATACAGCAGTGGTAATCCAACAAACTGGCCAGTTAGCTAAAGATGCAACTAAATTACATCAACAGCAACTGGCATCCTGCTAACTTAGTGAGATAAATGTACTTAAGTAAAACTTGGTGCTGGGCTAGCTGGTAGGACATAGTTCAGAAGTAAAATAGCTCAATGCAAATGACCGCATGGCGACGAAAGATCTGTGTAGTGTAGTCTTTTCGTTGTCTTAGAAGCTTGTGTCCTATTGAAAAAGTCACTTAAACTGCCAACTGCAAAGATTCTTCAGGTCATCTTAGGTAAGGTGAAACTATGCTTCTACCAGCAGTTCTCTACAAGTGAGACGCATCTCAATCAATGCTAGTTGCTGTGCTGACTGGGCACAGGCTGCATGTGGAATCGCATTACTTACCTTCCTTCTTTTGTCTCCGAGTCCGCAGCTTTTCTTCAACGGCATTACCGAAATTCGCTGCCTCGTCGTCGAACGCAAAGTTAAGACCCGCCTGGCAGTCCTATAATGAAGGACAACTCATTACACTTGACCCATACATTTTCGTTTGCTAGTTACATTGAACCATTTTTTAGCATTCCGTGGCAGTAACTGCAAGCTGTTGCATAGATTCTGAAAAACACAATTACAAGAAAGTGACAGAAAATTCCTACTTACGTCTGCCTCGAATGTGTGGAAGTATGGAAGCTGTGCCTTGTAGGTGAATTCAACAAAGAGCTCCTGTTCCCAGGCGAAGTCGTGCTTCTGCATGGGAAATGCAATGATAACAAAAAAAAACTGAATATAATCACATGAACTGGGCTTGCGAATGATGGTGGCACCTTTGCGCGACATTTAGTTTTGAGAGATGCTTTCTAAAGCTGTTTTTGAAATGTCCCTTGTCCTGAGGTGTTGCTCTATCAACTATCATCGTAAAATTTGTGGTCAAGTCTGCGGATACCGGATGAGGCTACCACAGAAATTCGTCTCTTCATAACCTTCTCCTCCTCGTAGCAACGCCGAGCACAAACCAAGTGAGCAGAGGCAAAGGTCTTTGTGTAGCAGTTTCTGTGCCTTTACAATCACAGTCGCTCCCTTGCAATGCTAAGCCTTTCCTCTCATTTTTCTTCGCAGTCAGCCCCACTGTCACTTTTTTCTGAGATGTCACTCTTAACGACTGCCGATGCAGAAAAATAGCAAATGCGAAATGAGTATTCCTGCACAAGGAATGCAGCAGTGAAGTACAAGTTTGGTTTTATGGTTTATGGGGCTACTCGTCCCGAAGTGAAGTGCTCTGGACAATGCGACCACCTGAGGTTCTTTAACGTGCACAGACATTGCACAGTACATGGGCTTCTAATATTTTGCCTCCATCAATATGCAACCGCTGTAGCCAGGACTGAACCTGTATCTTTTGGGTCAGCAGCTGAGCACCATAACCACTGAGCCACTTTGGCAGCCTTTGGGGAGATCATGCAGGTTCATTAAGCACTGTTTCAACCAAAACCAAATGACCAAAATGAATCTTTGAAAAGTGCTATAAGTACTTTTAAACGTAATGAAGTAAATGTAAACTTTAGATGGTCAGGCTAAGAGTTCTACTACCACGACAGAACCAACAACTGTAAGCTCTGTCACTTTGTCAATTGGAGTAAAACAAATTATACCTTGCAAGCAGAATTTAGAGTTTATAAATGCCATTTTCAAATGAACTGAAATTTTTGAGAGAGAAAAGTGCACTTTTTGAAGTATCTGAGTTGCCTAAAATTAAGCTCCAATTGTTTAAGCTGCGGGACAGCCGATGAGATTGAACAGACCTCACTATTTACAAATTAATATTTTTTAGTGTCACACAAAAATAAAAGTAAATAAAGAAGGCGACTGAAAAAGGTATGCATAATTATACTGTGGCCAGAGTTTTGAAGCAGCTCATCATTCCGTCGTTCACATGTGAGTATTTACTATTGCCCCGAGTGTGCGTTTGTTAGTGCCAATTTCTGTGTTCACTTTTTATGATCATTGAAAGCCCAAACACATTTCACTTTTGCTCCAGACATCGTTCTGTTAGGACAGACCTTGGCTTGTTCATCCCACAAGTGATTTCACAACACCATAACAACGTGGGCCCTAGCCTTGTGCATTCCCCAGTTATACCAAATTCCAATAAAATCACTACGTCTGCGACTGAACTATAAAAACTTGTATGTAGAAACAGATCTGCTGCATAAATGCAGAAAATGCTGGAGGTGCAAGAGTAACTTCTCTGCAAATGACTTTCAAAGAAAAAAACGACCTAATCACAGATGCAGATCCTTGTCCTTCGATAAGACCCCATTTGAAAAAGAATTTCCGAAAGCAAGCACCAACTCTATGCACCCTTTACGAGCCACCTTCATCAACACTCACGTCAAAGTCATAGAGACGAATGAAGAACGCCTTCGCAGCATTGTCCTTGATGAAGCAGGCGACACCGCAGCAGCGGCGCTGCCACCGGTCATGCCTGGGGGGCGGTCCCGACTGGTAGATTTCCGCAATGCCCATAGAGAGCACCTGCAGAGAAAGGATCACATGTCCACACTACAGATAACAGTGCTTGTGACAATTTCAACTATGTTTTATTGGCATGGAGAAGCATGCAAAAATTTGGGGCGGTAATTAGTGCAACATTCACCTTGTTTCCTTTAATTTACCTGAAGAATCTCAAATGGGGGCATTAGATGAGGAATGAGAAAAAAATTCAGGGGGGGTACTTTGTTGACCTAAAAGTGCGGTGAGGAGAAACCCTTCAGCGCGGTGTTACTGCTTGTGTCACTGATGTGTGGTTAAGATGTTAAGTACACAATTGTCTGTGAATCTTAAATGCTGGAGACACTGGAGGGCGTCTGGGAGGCATCCGTCTGATTCGACGCCTTTCTGCAAACACTCTCCAGCGTCCTAGACAAGGAGACCTACATATGCGTTGGCAGGAAGAAGTAGTGTAGCCATTAGCATGCTTGGCTGCGGAACGGAAGGATGGTGGTTTGAATCCCATCATGCACAAAGATTTCTTTTCTGGTCTGACTAGAAAAAACGTGACACCTCTACTGACAACCTTCTGTTGACAACAATGAGGCATTAAGGGCTTTCGCCTTAATAAATGAACAAGCTCCAGTCCTTCAACCATGCTTTGCTTCGATAGCAGTTAAAGGTGCACTGAAGAGGATTCTGAACTTGTCTTTTTGCCGCGGGAACTCGATCTACACGTTCCGAGCTTTCTTAGAAACTTCGATTTATTGCCCTGTGTGGCCGATTTCCCTAATTAAGTTGAATTAACGTCCGGCTCCCGCCTTATTTTTTTAATTCTCTCTCGTACTGTGGGCGGAGTCCACCAACGCGTGGAGCGCCTTTCACCCAGTTCCGTGGCGGCTTGCCGCTCTGCCATCGGAGGAGTAATACGTAGTAGTCCGTAGTAGCAAATAGTCAGCGCGCATTTTTATTTCTTCAGGCTTATTTTGTGGCTATATTATCTTCAAATGAAACTATTTATTCATGGAAACCTAAAAAACAAAATAAAGCGAAAGCAATGCCTCCACGGGACTGGGTGAAAGGTGCTCCACACGTTGGTCGACTCCGCCCACCGTACGAGGGAGAATTAAAAAAAAAAGGCGGGAGCCAGATGTTAATTCGATTTAATTGGGGAAATCGGCCACACAGGGCAATAAGTCACTGTTTCTAAGAATGCTAGGAACGTGTAGATTGAGTTCCCGTGGCAAAAAGACAAGTTCAGAATCCTCTTCAGTGCACCTTTAAGCAACCCCAGGGTCATCTCAGAAAGAAGCCAACAGCCACAGAAACCAACGGACACAGGGGATTTCTTTTTTATTTATTTATTTTGTGGTCTTGATCAATTTAGAATAATACTGAACATGTTACCGCTTAAAGCTAATTGATAAGAAAAGCAGAAGAAAAAACAACCACATGCCGCCAGTGGGATCCGAACCCACGACCTCCGAATTTTGCGTCCGGTGCTCTACCTCTGAGCTACGGCAACGGCTGTCAAGTCTTCTGCTTTCGGGGGTATTTATGTTTTACAAATAACCTAACTTGAGAGTGTTCATCAGCGCCACCCGCGTTCGTAAGCGGCGGACGTAGCACGTCCTGAGGTACCGCTGGTGTGACGTAGAACGTCATCTAACGGCGAGAGTGGAAGCTGTGTGAGAACCCTCTTATGCTTCCTATGGCATCATGGCTGCCAGAACCGAGACCCTCGCTAAGCAATTAAGCAAACAAGGGGAGGGAAAATGAGGGGCTCGTTATAAATATCAGAAAGAAGCCAACAGCCACAGAAACCAACAGACACAGGGGTAATGGGCATATGGGTTTCACGAATATTGTAGTAAAAATTTGAATTTTAGTGTCATTGCTCCTTTCCTTCCCTTCTCGTCACTTTTTGCATGCTGCAAGGTTGGCGTTCCTCTGCCGGCTCCACCTCCGGGGGCGGGGCTTCCTGACCCACCAGAGCAACACGGCTTATTGGCCGTGGCCATGGTAGCTGCCTGACGTCTGAAAGAATCTAACCAATAGCCATTTTTCAACTTGTATACGCAGGTGTGAGTGACAGAGGAGGGAGCGAGCACGAAAAAGTCGCCAGGAAGATGCAGTAGGTATCAGTGGTTTAAACCTAATCCTCGACAAGCCTGGGTTGCTACATGTCACCAACCAATCTCTCTTCCCTTTCTTTCTTTGTTCCCGAAGGGAAACATCCTGACACATTCTCTGGTCACAATGTGAGATAATGAACCATGACTCCTGAATGCATTTTTTGCCATTCACTACAGCTTAAGCCCTTTAAAGACAGTGACTATTTGTACCACTTGTGTCAAAAAATGTAAGTAAATAAGGTGCCAACTGTTCGTGCTTGAACAAACCATTTCTTCCCAACATAAATTAACATCAGCATATTTAGTAACTCCAGGTGGTTCCTTTTTATATCAGTCTTGAACATCATGCTGAGGTGCAGTGAAAGAGCCCCAAAAAAATATATCAGCTTTTTGGGGGTGTCACTATGCTGTTTTCATGCGAAAGTACATGGCTACTGCAGGTGCCAACATAACAGTCATCTATTCTATAAATTCTCCATGCAGCCATTTGCCAATCCGGACGAATAAGGACGACAACTGCTGCAAGTGTGGCAGTCACAGCCCCCTTCACATGCGGTATTGTGATAATGTGGGGGAAACAATGAGGTCAGCGCACTGTGCACTAAAATATGAGGTAAAAGATGAGACCAGACAGGACACAGCACTGATAAGCAACCCAGCCGTTTACAGCACAGGATGCAATATATGCAACAGAACAAATAAGCACAAACACAGGAAAGGAGGCACAGGATATGAAATCTACTCGTTCTGAGTCCTTCTTTTCTTGTGTGCTATCCTGTATTTTAGCATTGCTTCTTTCTCTGCTTAGCTCATTCCAGGATGCTACTGCATAACCATGCTACTGCACAACCGTGCTACTGATAACTGCAGCCCCCCCCCCCCCCCCCCCCCCTCCCGACCCTTGAGTGTTGCACAATGTGTAACACAATATGCATTGATGTGCGCCTACAAACCTGAGTTTAGCCTTTAATGTTCGACTCCTCCTGCGTACAAGAAGACTTCAGTCTTATGTCTCTGGCAGAAACGAATGCAAATAACTGCTCCATGAAAACTCCCGAGCACCAAATCATTGTGAAAGCGGCGACACTCAAAACGAAACAAGACACGGCTGCCGCAAGGCAACCAGGATGTGATGAACGGTCGTCAACGCCGATGGAGAGCAGATGTGTCAGCGGCCGCGCTGACGGCTCGCCCAATCGCAACTCGCACCGCTAAAAGCGCCATTTATCATCCGACACCTACTAGACGGAACTTTGCCCCGGGGAGTGCTTTGAGGCAGTGACGTCTCCAGCGCGTACGTCACGACAGCTACGCGAGATCGAGCATACTTCCTCAGGGCACCGTGAATCCTGCCGACGGCCGCAGGTGCGCCGTACGGAATCCACTACGCACGGGACAGAACTACGCCGAGCGTTGTACTACGGTACGGGATGACTTAAAGAGAGTTCTTTCCGTCGACAAGTCCTTGCAAACTCGCTTAATGCGGCGAGGAACAGGAATGCGCTCCAAAAGATAAGACGCGATGTGGGCTGGTTCCGTGTATTGTTTGATTTGTAGGTACTCCAAGCAAGCGCGAGTCTGCGCACGGTGGCAGTGAGCACGACGTCTCGCACATAGCCGTACAAACGGAAAAAGAATGAGGTAGCACTGAAGGGGGCGAGCCAGCTCAGTGGAACGGATATTCGCTCCGACGCCTGCCTGCCGCGCCGAGGCGGCTACGCTGCCACACTTCGTCAGCGCAGGCCCTCACCGACAAAATCGCGGCGCGCGGCGACCTAGTTGACGATTTTCGACGCGGCGTTTGCCTTCTTTCTACCTGTTTGTTTCCTTAATTGCCGCCGTCTCGACAGCGTTTGACGCCCCCTCCTTTCTTTGCTTCTATTTTATTTCTAGTCTGCCCGCACCTCCTCGAACGACGGCCCGATTCGACATCGATTTCTAATTTGTCAGCGAAAAGGAACGCACCGCGGCCGCTATTATCGGAGAGGAGAGACAGCGCCGAGGCACGCCTGCTGTAGCACACCCCACAGCAGGCGGTTAACGACGGCCTGCCGCGATAAACACTTGCGTTCCTCTCGAAACAAGCGGTAGCGGCGACGACCAATTCGCGGACGGTGGCGGCCGCTTATCGACGCGCAGCGCGACTCGTGGGAGACCGCAGCTAAAGCGTTCGCTCCAGCCCAAAGCTTGTTTGGCTGGTTGTCACCACCGAAGTGTTTTTTTGGACTCCGTGGCCACAAAAGGAAAGACGTTTACTGGACGCCTCGGTGTTTGTTCTCCCAGGCTAAACAAAGCCGCTGTCATCACTGCTGCTTCAGCGAGGATGACTAAACAAACACACTCTCTCCGGTCCTACCACTGATGACTAGGATCCGCCGCTTGAAGCGGCGGAAGCAGCAGCAGCTGTAGCAATGGGCGCCGAAAAGGCAGCGGCCGTTCTTTGAACGGCTCCACTCGAGTCCCTCATTGAGCGACAAAGGGCCAATTGAGGGGCACCGAGAAGGCCGTGGGCGCAGTCGCGCGCGGCTTACCTGCCATCTGCGTTCCCTGCAGGCGGAGATGATCGTGTCGTTCTCCTCGGCAGTCAAGTGTACCGAGCCCCGCATTTCGGGCCCCTGCTGGCCTCGGTACGCGCTGCGTGGCGGCTGATGATGAGACATGTCGGCTCTCATGGGTTTCACGGCGGTGGCAGCGGCGATGAAGGGATAATCGCGACCATCTTAATACGGTTCCGTTCGGGGAAGCGGCCGCGGCTTGACGGAAACGACGACACACATCGCACACAGCAGCAACCAGCGCCCGATGGCTGCAAATAACTTTGCGCTGGCGACTTGCGGAGTTGGATTGGCTTGACCGGCTGTGGCTTCCCTGGCTTGTGTCGAGCGAAGAGCCGTTTGTCTGCTGCGGTTGTGGTGGCGGCTACACAGTGTGACGTTTCTTTCCTTCATTTTTTGACATAAAGCAAGCAAAAAGTTGATGCGTAACTTTCTCTTAGCTTCATAAATTTATTATTTTCAGTGTGCGGCACAACAACGAGTTTAGAGCCAGCATTTTTAAAACGTCAATTCTACTCATGGTGTCTGGAACTGAAAATTGAAAGGTATTTTGTTTGTTGTAACTCTAATTTACCGCTATCGTATGGCAGGATATTTTTATTTTAATGACTGTTGTAGTTTCAGCGAACAAAATTTTTGTTTTGTTTAGTTTCTCAAAAGTCCGCCAGGTGCTGCAACAGTGCTTCGCATTCGGCAGCAGCGTCGGCCGACGGCGGCGTGTGTTCGTCTCATTCATTGCAAGTTGTGGTTGTGACTGCGAACCGAGTTCGGCTGTACTATTAGTGCGATCGTCACCCGTGGCATGGTGAGCACATACCGTTACAACGGACCCAAGCCATTTCCCATCCGAGGTAAGCCACCAACAGGTGTTCCGGCAGCACGGACGGAGACACCGCGCGCTGCGCAGCAAAAACGAGAAAACTCTCTCGAGTACCCCGACTGTCGAGCCGGGTTGCCTAGGCCTTATATGAAACATAGGAGCCCCTGATCGTTATCGATGCTCCTGTTCTCACCTGCGCAGTGTAAATTAGTTAACGAAATTGAACCAAAAACCGTTCAGCTCGACCGTGCGACGGAAAATGCAGACTTCGTGAAATGCGGCCCGGCTAGCTCGACGTAGGTGCTGGTGGAAGTTCCCCAGGAACGTGGATCGATGATAGCTAGCCTTTCGGGCGAACCACTCGCGTGATCATCGTCTCAATACTTGATAAAGTTCGTTAGTGACCCTGGCGCTCGAAATAAAACGCGGCTACTCTTCGTGCGATGAATGCCGGCGAAAAAAAAAAATGGTTGATCACGTCGGGTACCCAGGGTAACTAGTTTCGCTTGCTCACTGATCGCTGTCCCTTCGAAAATCTGTTACTCCACCCGAAACTTCGTGGTGTTGTCTTATTTTTGTGAGCCGACCCAAGAAAGCGTGCAACAAGCGGAACTTGTAAAGATAAAAGCCAAGTTTCGGTCCTGTTGTGCGTAAACTTGAATGTTCCCCTCGCCTTTGGTTCCGAGGACACCTGTGGCCATCGGCCCGCAGTGTGCCCTCGGGCGCGTATAATTGTTGGCGATGCCCTTCCCACGATGCGGAGTGTTCGGTGGTAAACCGTGGAAACTTGCGCCAGCGCCGCACACGTGATGGACACGTGAAACCGTTTGCGACGGCGCTGTCGCGTTCAGCTTGCACTGCTGCCCTTCGGCATCTCCTGGTTTCGTGCGAGAAGTCGGCTCACGTAGGTAAGTGTACGTGTCGCTACTGCAGTAATCGGGTTTCGCAGACACATGCTGTTTCCGGTCGCCCGGTTGAGATTACATTCGTTTTATATTTCCGCGTTTCCAGGAGAGACCGGTTATTGTGCACACAGGCGTGAACATGTATTGTGACCTGACGGAATAGAATCGTTTCGGTCGTCCGTGTTTTGACAGCAGCCACGATTCGCTGTCGCGTTTCACGCTTCTGAGGGCCTGCTTATCGGAGCGGACGGACGAAGGTGAACGGAGATAAAAAACAAACCTTGAGGGTCGCTGAGCGAAGTGCGCTTTTTTCTTTTTGAAATCGTCGCCGTCGTCTCATCACGCCATCACGCGGTCCATAACCGGACGACATTCCAGTAGTTTAGCATCTTTCGTTGTTCATCGTTCCCGCCGATACTGTGCAAGCAAGCAGCGATTCCCTTCTACTTAGAGTTACTGTATATGAGTAACTCTGCTCTTACTCGCAAAGCAGAGCCCCCACACGGCTATTTGCAGTAACAAACAGTTTATCTGTAACCATAAGAAAGTTTACTATTGGCGTGTGTGGGTTGGACGTGTTCCGCAGAGTTATCCTTTTGTTATTGAGTGACGTCAGCAGGGTCCGGAAACTACGTTGTCAAGGCCAATGAGACCATAACGAGACATAGTTAGACTAGAATGAATGGGAAAGCGTTGTGCACATGCGTGTAAGTGCTGACCTAGAAAACAAGTGTTTAATCAACAAGCCTAGGTAGTGCCCGAGGGCAGGAATGCAGTTGTGAAAGTAACTGGTAGATATATCTGTGAATGTAAAGTGTCACCCAGGTCTGAAAGTATTTGCAGAAGTTGTTGGTATAAACATAGGTTATGTTGGCACTATAATGAACTGAAGCCGACAATATCTTTCGTGAAGGACTGATGGTGTCGCCTGTGCTCCTTCCGCTAGCTCGATTCATGGTACAAACTTTTTAGTTCTTGACACATCTTGCCTCTGTTTCTGTTTTGCACTCGGTTGACATACTTGCTGAGGTGGAATGTTTGCTAAAGGGGAATTATGAAAATAAATTTGAATTCCTTTTTAGCTGCTCTTGACTGGTGTCAGTTGGTTCAAAACCTGTATACGTCTGTATTCTGAGTGTGTACGCACCTCTACTAACGTCCGTTATCCTGTCCTAACTGCTGAGTGGGAAAATTGGAATGCTTGTGTTTGCCTCTCCCCAGGCATGCATGCATTGCATGGCTTGTTTTTTCATTCTGCTTTGCAAGAAGCATTTTCTGTGCTTTACTGAGGCCCTCAGTGCGATTTCCACTGTTCCTCCGTGGGTTAAAAACTTATTTTATGGCCCATCTGCAGTATTTACTCAATAACCTTCCTGCTTCCTTTGCTCAAGAAAAAAAAAAGCAAAAGTTTGCAGATGCCTTCACAGTAATTTACAAAAGGTCACACAAGTGTTGGAAGTTGAGCATCAAGTTAAGCAGCTGTAAGCAAGTGTTTATTTGAAATGGTGAATGCACAGGACATGATATGAGATCATTATTGAAGTGTGAACCATTTACAAGAAACTTTGTGTGTCAGCACATCACCTCTCACTTTGTTTGACGAATAGGTTAGGTATCGTGAAAAGCAGTTACTGAGGTTAATCAAGGTCTGCCATTGAGAGTTTATTCCCATTATGGGTCTTTCACAAACTCGTTTTGTTATTTCCAGTTTTCTGTTTACCTTTTGTTGACAGCATTTGCATTATCCTTTGTCATCCTGAATTCATGAAAAGTTGTGCGAAAAACTGAGGGTAGGTGAGGCGGGTCAAAAGGTACTGGTGGGGATGCAGAAATTACCGGCTCGTTCACGTCACTCCCATGCCTCCAGCAGATGTTTACGCAGGTCATGCAGTTGTGTCTTGGTGGCTCACTAAGAGGAATTTTTGTTCAATTTGTTCAATTGTTTTTCTGACACAGCATGATTACTGCAAGCATGGCTGATCTTATAGTGTTCCTGCTGCTATCATGCGAAAAAAAATTGACATCGATGCGTTTTGCTCAAGGAGGCATTTCAGAAGTGGCGTTTGCCTTTGTGTAGGCGTGTTACTGCCTAATTGCCTTTTCCTGTTCCTGTCAGAAGGACAAGCAGAAAACCGGAGTGTCAAGAGACACAGAGTGGCATTGTTATTTTTAATGGAAGCCTGCACTATTCGGTAAAACTGCCCTTTAGTACATGCGTTGATGGGAGGGTTTCGTCTGTTTCTTGCCTTGCATGTTCCTTTCGTGTTGAGGCATCACTCTTCTGCGGGAAAGTCTTCTACAGCGAGGGTAATTTATTTCTAGGCGTTCTTGCGAGCTTTATAAACTTTGTGGTAAGTACATGTGACATGTCACTCCTTGCTAGCTCGTTTGGGCAGCTAACAGCGCCTTCAGTAAATACTCGTATACATAAAATCGGCAGGAATAAAATTTTCTGTCATTGTGTTTAGCCTACACCTCCCAACACCACTTAAAAAAGTAAAGGATCGGACCGGCGTAGCTCGTAAAATCGTTAAAGCGTCCGCACGTTGTTGCGGTTAGAAGATGCGTCATAGCGCGCTGAGCAAGAAAATAGATGTGGGTTTTAGTTCGTAGTTGTACTGAGGCGATGAATGCCAACAGTCTTGGAGAAAAAAAACACTAAGAAGCGACAGCATACATTTATGGCGCAGTCTACAGGATGGCACTGTTTTCTGCCGTAGTCGACAGGATAAGGCCATCACTAAGCAGTGTTGCTTACAAGCAGGGTTCTCGCTTTCTTTTTTTCTTTGAGGAAACTTTGGAAATTAATAAAACAACCCAAAAAGTGAATGACAGGTAAGTGCCGCGTCGGCGGCTCGCCTGTTGACAACCGCAGCTGTTCGTCGATAGTAGAAGCCTCCCACCACAGCTCGCTGAAGAGTCAGAGAACGCCGAAATGTTAGCGTGAAAAGAATGGCAGCATCGCTTGTAGCTGGAGCTAGTTATGTGATAATGGCTATCAAGGGCGAGAGAGGTCGGCTTAAGAGAGGGTGGCTGTTGATTGGTCGCTTCGCGCATCGTTGCTCACGGAAAAGCGCGTCATCCGCTGAGTGTATGCAAATGCGAAATTGGGAAGAAGATTTCAGACCTGATAAGGTTCACGTGGCCGGCGAGACTGGATGTATCTATTCTTTATCCCGTGACTCATCCCGACTAAAGAAAAAGGCAGTCGAACGCAGAAAGATGTCTTTTGACAACACGTACAATAGGCTTACTTGACACCTCTTCTGGCAGCTTGAGCAGCGATCTAAAAGCTTTGAGTTGTAAGCATTTATGAGATAGTAACTGTGAAGCCCGCGCTATTTTTGGAAGAGGAGCTGGATTGTGGGGCAATATTTTAAGCCTCTGCGCCACCACTCGCCAAAGTGTTGCAAAGCAATTTTCCCTTGGTTCTGTAGGGTGCAGTTTAGGCCATCGGCCGACAAACATCTGCCTTTTAAGAATTTATTTTGATGCGCGCAGCGCTCTCTCCATTACGGGATGTTGGAATCGGTTTCCGATCTGCTTTTATCTTCCCGTTTTAAGCATCTGTCGGTGACCAATCTATAGGGTACTGGATGAGAATCTACTACACTTTAGCCAAGCGCCGCGCGGATCCGACTTCAGCGCGATGGTTTCGCTGGTTTGGTTTTTCTCTACGCAGAACTACGTCTGTCGCGAGCCGAAGCGCTCGTTTACGGCAACGTTGGCTTACCGGGAGCTTCTCCCAGCTCGACTCTGTGCTCTCCCTCTCACCGCTCGCTCAACTGCGTGCAGCGGGAGTGCACGGGCGAGGCTTCGTTACGATTCTACTCCAGTTCTACCCCGATCCGATGCTCCTCTATCGGTCATTAGCGAGAATGCCTCCCAGTCGTATCTGCCCCTGCAGTCGGATACGACTCGAGAACGAAGCGGCAAACATCCATCAAAGGAGGCCCTTCAGCCATTGGTGTCGACCGATTGTCATGACGTCGCAAGCACCTGGCGGCTACTCTAAGCACGAATACGCCTATATGGGAGTGAAAAGGGAGTAAGCTCTCTTCTAGCGCACACTCTCTTTAAAAGGGTGTTCGCTAGAGGACAACTTTACACCCCTTTTACTCCTTTCCGTTTGGAGTGCGCGATGTCACGCTAGAGGGTTGATCGCAACGTGGTGACAAACTACCCACGCCATTGGCTGGATGGCCTCCTTTCTTAGGTCTTGAGTTGTGTCCGACTTAGGATTGTCCATCAGAGTGGACGACGACCTGATGGAGTTGTCAGGTGATGCGCGTATTGTATTGGTCCGCGGCCGGCTAATCTGGCTTGCCGTGCGAGCCACGAGCCACCGTAACCCGACGGCTTGTGACAGGAGCCTCTCCATTCGCCGCCACGTAAAACGTTCAGGGAGGCACACGTGGTGCCAGTAATGAGAGGGCTTTGCAATACCTGTGAGGATTTTTACTGAGAGTGAACAAGTGCACCTTTCCATACATGCGAAGTCGAAAGGATGACGACGCAGCGAGCTATGGTAAGGAATGTGATAGGTGTAACGTCGAGAGACAGAAAGGGGGCAGAGAGGATCAGGAAAGAAACGCGAGTTAATGACATCCTAGTCGAAATCAAGAGGAAGAAATGGGCTTGGGCAGGGCATGTATTGCGGAGGCAAGATAACCGCTGGTCCTTAATTCCAAGGGAAGGCAAACACAGGGGGCCGGCAGAAGTTTAGGTGGGCGGATGGGATGAGATTAAGAAGTTTGCGTAGATACGGTGGCTGCAGCTGGCACAGGAATTGGAGAGATATGGGAGAGGTTTTTGTCCTGCAGTGGGCGTAGTCAGGCTGATAGTGAGGATCAAATCTTCCTCCATTCGTCCCTCCATCACCGTCATTACGAGGGCGCTATAGTCGGGTACAACTCAAGAATGAAGCGGCAGATGGCCCTCAAAGGAGACCCTCCAGCCAAAGGCGTCGACTTATTTTCATGATGTCGCGGCTAATCGGATTAAACTGCGGTTCATCCCCTTTAATCTGCCACCCACTGCGACGTCACGTTACAGGGTCCAAGGGGGATTAACCATATACTGCTACAGGCAAAATTTAGCATTAAAGCACATCATGATCATTCATCCAGCGGTTACTCATTACAATGACTTGTAGCGCACTTTTTTTTTTATAGCGAGAACTGTAATAGCTTTGTAGAGGCCGTTTAGTAGAAAGAAAGAGCCGCCGCGGTGGCTCAGTGGCTATGGTGCTCGGCTGCTGGCCCGAAAGACGCGGGTTCGATCCCGGCCGCGGCGGCTGAATTTCTTTGGAGGAGAAATTCGAGGCCAGTGTACTGTGCGATGTCAGTGCACGTTAAAGAACCCCAGGTGGTCGAAATTTCCGGAGCCCTCCACTACGGCGTCTCTCATAGCCTCAGTCGCTTTGGAACGTTAAACCCCATAAACCAAACCAAACCCGTTTAGTAGAAACAATTTAAGGGGTCTAACGGCGGCTGTGCAGCGCGTTTTTTTTTTTCTCTGTAGTTTTGCTTCGGGTGAACAATAATACCCACGATACTGTTTCAGCCTATATGCTCTTTCTTATATACAACAAAATTCAATCCCTATTTCTCTTTTACATTGTCGAACCTCAATACAACGAAACGGTCTATATCGTAATAATGGATATAATGAAGAAATGACGATTCCCCTTGGAGGCTCGGTGAACACGGGCTATAACGAAGCTATGGCTATAACGAAATATTCGCCGGGCCCCTCCAAATTCGTTACAGCGAGGTTCAGCTTTATATCTGTACTGGATTTGCGTTCCACTCGTCGCCTTCTTCAATCGGTGGCCGCGCCTGGCTTTTCTCGCCGTTTGGAGGACATTTATTTCCGTTCGTTACGTTCTTTGCTTCATTCTTTCGTTTTCCTTCCCGTACACATCCGCGGTGGAACCAGGTCAGGCCGGGCGCGATGCCTATCGCCTCCTGCTCGTCCGTCCGCGGCGCCGTGGCAGGATGCCACGAGCTCCCGCGGCGGCGACCGAACCCTGACGGAGACAAAGGCATCGAGGTGTTGTCGTAGGTGCGCCTCTTACGACACACTGCTTGTCTGAAGCGTCGACACGTCGCCTGTGGTGTAAACAGGTCGTCGATCTTTTCCTTCGCTTGTTTATTTTTTTTTTAATTCTATATCTTCGAAAGTATTCGCATTCATACTATGCAGTGATGTCTGTGAAGGGTATGGGCCGCATTACTGTCATATTAGAATTACACTTCGCGCAGCCGTGAAGGAGGCGGCACCGCGGGTCTGTGGAGAGCTCTTGTGGACTTTGTTCTGATGTGGGCGGCGATAATTACCCACCGAACTGACTTCAGCTCCCGACTCAGTCGCTACTTAGCTGTCTCCCTAAAAAAAACAGTATAATCACTTCGTCTCCCAGCTCGCTGTCTCTCCCTACTCACTGCCTTTCTCCCTGAACTCGCCGATCTCACTCACTCACTCTCACTCACTCTCTCTCACTCACTCTCTCACTCGTTGGCTCTGTGTTCCCTGTACTACGTTCTTCACTGACTACAGGGTGTTCAGACTGCAGTGCTTACGAGTGCTGTTTTTGTTCTTCATTATTCACAATGGTCCTGAGAAGTATTGATGCGTCAAGTACTTTTCCGTCGCAGAAGACAAGGCGCCGAGTCCTGAGTGAAGGTTAGGAACAAGAGTTGACCTGCCGGTTGGGTTTACTGCTCGCGTTTAAAATACTTGTCATACTCGGTATGACAACCTGATGAGCTTCGCACTCTGAGCCGGAGCACGCCGGATTCGTCCGCCGAGAGCTCCAGCTGTTCACGGGGCTGAGATTTCCGCGGTGCGGTATGCTTTGCATGCCGTCGGCTTTTGTGCGCATTCCATGCGGCACCCTCCTGTGTGTGCACGCGGGCTGAACGCAGCTGCTGTAGTTTCCCTTGCAAAAAACGGGCGGATCGTGCGGGCTGCCCAGGCCGAAGCCCAGGGACGTCTCCAATCGGCAGTACGTGTTCCATCTGAGGTCGCCCACGGCTCTAATACGGCAGGAGCTGCTCTCTAAAAATCGCTTTACCGAGGAGTGTAATCCGAGAAACAGCAAGCACACACTTTATGAAAGGACTACCGCTGTCACACTAGCACATTTAATGCCATTCTAATCGAATGACATTGGCACCTAATGTCATTAATCGACTGCTACACGGGAACGGGTAATGTCACTAGGTTCGAATGACATTCGCCATCGAATGAGTTAGGGGAACTCATTCACATTCGATCTCTAACCGAATGCGTACTCTGGACACCAGGTACGCAGCAGAAACAAGCGGCGCGAAAAAATAATGTGCACACTGTCAAACTTAGAAAGTGTATTTACTTAGTTCTGCTAAAAAAAGTTACTGTTGGTGTGATTCTGTTCACACTAGAGGCTGTCGTGGATAGCTATTACTCTCGCTCTCAGCAGCAGCCAACAGCAGCGGCCGAGCGTGAAGCAGCGTCTTTCTTGCTACCGTCGGTCATTTTGGGTTGCGTGCTTCTTGCTGGCTGGCGTGCCATGTTCGTTAAGCTAGAAAGTACTTAAAAACGTAACTGAGCAGTTCACCTTTTGGAAGTCATTTCCATGCTCCGCGCGCCGCCATGTCAGGCATTTTGTTTGTTTACAGTTATCGGATTTTTGATTGACATTGTACTTGGCTTGGCTTTTGATGGCTAAAGTGGTGCAGAATGGCCGGAAGTAATATTTTAAGCATATAATACTGCACACAAATGTTCTCACCCGCTTTTGAAACACTGCACAACAATTTCAAACACCTCTTATGCGCGCTGATGGCTTTCAGTTGAACAATTTTTTTTTCACTGATCGTCAATGCTATCAATTTCGAGTGACATTATTTTTTCCCGTGTAGGACCGAAAGACACCAAATGGCATTCGATGCATCGATTGCCATTAGGTTCGAATGACATTAAATTTGCTAGTGTGACAGCGGTATTACTCCCCTTTTACTTCCATATAGGTGTATTCGTGTTTAGAGTGCAGGATCGAATCTCGGCCGCGGCGGTATATCGTGTCGGTGGTCGGGAAGTGCAGAAAGTTCGTCGGACGTTTACCTTTGTGGTAGTGCCAATTTTGCCGACAGCTGAGGTGGGTTGCGAAATTCCGGTGGGTTTGCGAAGTTTCGCAACACTGGATAGGGGGCGTAGGATAGTCGTGCGTCACGCTAGGTCGCTCAACCTAAGGGGCAACTTCCGGCGTGACGTGCGCAGTGAGGGAAACCTAGGGGAGAGAGCGATAACGGAGTGGGGAGAGAGCGGACGGCGCCGACGACGACATGATTTGGCCGAACGTGCCATATTGCAGCTGTCCCTGAAAAACGCCCGTTTTATATATGCGATGTCATTACACGGTGACGTACCCCAGGTAATCCGGAGCCCTCCACTGTGGCGTCGTCTGCAGGGCTTTCTTGCCGTGTGAAAGATCACTCTCTCAATAAATCAATCGAAATAAAGCAACATTTGAGAAAAAGCGCGCTTAGTGGTGCTCATTGAGACACCCTTCAGCTTAAGCGTTGTAATTGAATGTAATTTGAGCAGTTCAAACATGAATTAATTCTGACTGAACATTCGCTTGAGTAAGAAAAAGGTGTACTCGGGGGCCCTTTGCGATGTTAAAGAATAGAGTTGAAATATTCAGTTTTCACCAGATTATCAAGGATTATATTTTGAAGGTCTAACATCCCTTAAAGATTCCGTCGTCACTGTTTTCGTAAAATCCTTGTCATGGTGGTGAAAAGTAGCATATAGTAGTGCAATTTATACCTGTCTGTTTGTAAGCTATAGGGTGTTAACGAGAGGGCTTACACTTTTGTACTGGGTCCGTATTTACACTCTCTATATAGCATCCGTAGCGTGGCATGCAGAGAGTTTAGTGAGGCAAAGCAAAGTAAAGATTCTATTGAGAGGAGTTATGGGACTTTTAGGAGTCACACCTTACAATATCGGAAAACCCCTTTGTCAGGAGACACAGTTAAGAACATAGGATTCTCGTGAAGAGGTCGCAAAGTAAAAATGGTTTATTTAGGAGTATATCTAGGGTGAACTCTGTGTGCTGTGCGGGGGTTTTAATAGGGGATAAATACATCAACCCCGCGTAACTGCGGCCGACAAAGTTCAAAGCCGCCACACCGTAATCACGAACGCTATCCGAACGCACGCCGACCACGGCGGGCCTTGCTCTGAGGGAAACAAAGGAACGACACTTTAGCTGACACAAACAGGCATTTATTGCTACAACAACAACAACACCGGCTAGCAACAAAATACACTAAGGAATCGAGGTCGTCCGACTCACCATCAAGGTTACGAGCGAATGTTCGCCCACATTCTAGGGCAGGGGATACTCTGTGGCCGGACGGGACGAGTTGCGGTAGAACGTTCCTTCCCATGAGGCCTCGCCCCGCTGGCGGAGAGCGGAGCGCCGCGCCTGAACGTCAGCGCGCGTCGAGATACCCAGCCGAGGAGAGCGTCCTCCCCCTCCCCCCGTGTGCGCGCAGCAGTTACGCCGTCCGTGACGCTCGTGTCGCTGCGACGCCGGCGTCCTCTCTTGTTAAGGTAACTAACGAAAGAAGGTGTATCGCAGGAAAGCAAACCAAAGTGGACGAGCCGAACGCGTCCCCACGACAGTGAACTATTAATGACTGAATAAAGGAGCAATTACTCATTGACATCCACCCAAGCACAGCCATACGGCTACAAAGGAAAACTATTAATGACCGAGTTGGGTTGTAACTGAGCATTGCGCGGTTTTCGCCATATGTGCAGCGCTTGAACCTTTTCTCTATAAGCGGCCTACGAAGCGTGAACTCTTTTGATAAATTGTTTTCCCAATCGTTATCTCATATTAACTAAGCCATTATTAACGTCGGCTCGAGCAGATCGTCAGAATGAATGCCTTTGTGTTGGGCGAAGTATCGAGCGCTCTGGCGGTATTGGGTTTCATCACAGCCGCACGTGAGGACCTGCGTAGCTTCTTGTCGAGCCTCTGGAACGGAGCCAGGAATGTAGACAGAGACTTGCGTCTCCTGCGCGGATCGCCACTCCTCTGCGTCGACGCCTGTCTTAAACGGTGTACTCCAACGATACGCTCGTTTGGACTGGTTGTCGCGCTTTCAGAACGTCGGAACGGGGAAACAGCGTGGGTACAGTACGGGAGCTGAGGGCAGACAAGACGCCTTGTCTTGTCCTCAGCTGCGTTAGACCGTGGATCAATGCCCTTTTTTAGAATCGGAGTCGGTTAACCAAGGAGCCGGCATCTCTGTGCGGTCTTTTCCACGCCTCAGGAGTGCTACCGCTTATCGGGCCATGTGGGACTGCCATGATTGATGTGGTTGCGGTTCGTGGTAAGTTCCCGTTGACCAGATGGGTAAAGGCGTAGGAACATCGGGTATACGATTTGTTCTGCGCACCGTTTGGCATCTTTTTTTTTTTTGGTCGACCGATGTACTAACTGCCACAGTGCGTTAGTTTGGCAACGGAGTTCCCGCAGGGCAAGATTCACAGAGAATCCCAGTTACATTTTCTCCCTTCCCCATTCAACGGCCGTGTGGCCCGCACATTTCTCTTCTTAACAAATTTATTGATTCATTCATGTCACTTCACAAGTGACATGATATTCTAGCGTGCGGACCTCACTGCCCTCTATGGCGTTGTGTGGACTAGGCCTCGAGAGCGGCCTCCTCGGGTTCTTATCCCCGCACCCCCGTGCGCGATTGCCGAACCTTCGGGCGTACAGCTTCTTGTGAGGCTATCTTTCAGTTCCGCCTATCTGGAGTTCGGCGCAATCACGCACTTCACGGTACGGATGTCATTGATAGGTGAGGAGGTGACGCGGTTTGGAGAACGCGCACAACCCTCTTTCCCTCCGCTATCTCCTCCCCCCCCCCCCCCCCCCCTCGTCACTTCTGGCGCCGGTCTTCCTGTGCGGGCGCGTGGCCAGCCCTCGTCGAGACGACGCGGCGTGAGCCGCTGCCAAATCGCCGGCGGCGGACACGCTGATCCCTTGGCCCGGGGGGAGGGGACACCGCGGCCACGCGTGGCATTTAAATTTACGCTCGGCCTCCCCTCTCTCTCTCTCCCTTCTCCGCTGCATAGTAGCGTGCCCTTGGCAATGACACCGCCTGCGCTCTGTGGAGGACGGTGGGGAGGGCGGTCGCGTGTAGAACGGTGCAGCGATGCGAATGCTTCGAGGTGTGCCTGCACGCAATGATGGTGGATGTATTCCGACAGCGCTCGCGCGTTGAGTTTCTTTCTTTTTGTTTTTTTTTTCTGTTTTCTTTTCATCTGGCTGTCAGAAGCGGTCCCACTGGCCTACACGCTGGTTGGCGGACGCGGCACGCTAATTGGTCCCAGATTTGGCGACGAATGAATAGAGGCGTGAATGAGTCATTAAGCTTCTTCCCTTCGCTTTAAGGCGGCGAGTATCTGAAGATAGTCGCGGTCTTGGTTACGCAAGGCGTGATAGCGGCGAACTTTCCCCGGAGCCGGCAGGTGGCCCCTCCCACTTCTGGTCTAAGCCCTGCCCGTTAAAAAGGGTGAGAACACGAAATCCAGTCCAATCTGCTTCTTTCTCTGCCTACAGCTGAGGAAAAGTTTAGTTACGGAGAGAACGAAGTTGGCTCGGTTGATTCGAAGGAGACAGGTTGCGAATATGTAGCCTGGGCAGAGTTATCGGTGCCTAGATAAAGAGAGGGTTCCAGTGGTTATCCATCTAGTAGCCGTCTGAAGCAGACCGCAGGAGGCGCCCTCTAGTTTCGTCACATGAAACGATGCGGGACGTTTGGTCCCGCGGAGGTACCCTGCGCGCTGATAGGCGCACACCGGCTCTCCTGATTGGCTGACGACTGTTCGAGAGGTTTGCAGCCGCTGCACGGTTTTAGGGGAGAAGCCGCGCGACGAGCGGGACATCGCGTGACCGCCTGTCGTATATAAAGACGGGGATGGAGGGGGGGGGGGGGGGGGGGGTGCGCTGGCTGGCACTTTTCCGGAGGAGGAGGATCGCGCCCGATTTGTCCGTCTTCTTCTGTCTCCCTCTGCATTTCAAAGGCACGCCGCCGAGTCCGACGCGGAAGACGGCAGCGTCCCCTCCCCCCCCCCCCCCCCCCCTCCCTTCCCTTTTTTTAGGGGCTTCGGGCATGCCTATCGTATGGGTGCGCACCTCTGTTTTGTCTTCCGGCAATGTCGGCGAGTTTCTGTGCTGTGAGAATGAAATAAGAGAGAGGGAAAGGCTGCAGTGGATTTGAAAGTTAATTGAAAAACAGCGGGAAGAGGGGAAGGCTAAAATAGAAAAAAGAACGAGAGAGACGGGGATTAGAGAACGAAGTCGGCTTTAAAGATATCGCAGCGGAAACCAGGAGGACGAAATGAACTTGGACGGAGCGGATTCCAAAGGAAAGGAGGAAGGGGAGACGAGTTGAAGATTGTAAAACGTAATACAATAATCGAATTAGGCCGTGCAGGAGGGTGTTAGTGCGCAAGAATAACCTGCATTATGTTACCAGTGAAATAAAGTATGAATTGTTATCTAAACTGTTCCTGCTGTACAGTAGCAGTTCATTTATGTTAATCTACACGTGAGCTCAAGCAGTAATGCCAAAGCATTATATGGCTCTGTCGCGTCAGCAAGAAGTGTCTGCAAATTTCTTCCGCACGATTACGTCGTTCTCTGAAGGTGAATGTGTAGGTGAATGTGGCAGATAGTGTGTGATAAAATGTTGCCGTGGGAAAAATTCTGTTGATGAGATGTAATTAGTTAAAACGCGAAAAAAGTACACTTAGACGTGAAAACAATCATGGACGTCGATATAGTACATGGACGTCAGAAGAGCCACGGACGTCGATATGGTATGTGGACGTTTTGCTTTCGCACTGCTCCAATGCGGGTCGCCGCAGTGAACTCAAAGTTTTTTTGTTTTTTTTAAATAAAAGAAACATATTCATTGCCAGTGCGAGCCATAGTTATGCCTCGTGACCTGGTGGCTCAACGAGACTACCTAAACGACGGCCTTTCGTGACGAACTGGATATTTAGCGCTGGGCATACTGGTGTATAGTTTCGCTGTAAAGTAAAGGCGCCAAAAACCACGCACACACACAAGACAAGAGAACGGGACAGAGCGCCACTCACAACTGGTTTATTTTGCAGAACCCAGATAGCCAGCGCCTGCGCAAGGAACAAAATTACACATCATTGTGATAACGAACACTCAAAAAACTTTTTTTCCGCCTGATACAGATATACAGAAGTTTCGCTGACACACGAACTGCCTTTCTTACTGACATAGAACGCTTCAATCAGTTCTCTGGCTTTGATATTGCTGCTTCTGGCACGGATCCGCACGGATGAGAAGCATGGCTCACAAGAGCGTGAAGGGCAGGATCTGATATGTTTCGGCAAATTTGGGCTCTCTTTATTTTGTTCTACGTTTCGTTCATGTTCCCTGATTCGCTCATTAACGCAGCGCTCTGGTTGTCCTATACAGGACAAACATAGTTTCGCGTTTTATATAGTTTCGCGTTAGTGGTCCAGGTGGAAATCTTTTCAACGCGTCTCCTATGGCGACGAGCGAACAGAACGTAGCAGTGAGAAGGTCTGGGCTAGTTCCCTGGTATCTACTGAACCACACTGCACGGTTGTGGGACACAAGCACAGAACTGACATGCTATTTTCATATATCTGTACTGTACGCACTTGAACGGAGTTCATTTTGTTGATGGGAGCACCTTTATCGCCCTCGCTAGAGCATGTATACAGATCCCGACAATGCGGAAGGGAATAAAGTTTGAGAATTCAGCTAATGATTATCCCGTAATTGTCTGTGACTTATAAGCACACTTTTTCGGTTTCCTAACTGTAATTTTTCTCTTGGCGTATAATATCCGAAAGCATTTTCAACTTCGGTGGAGAAAAAAAAAGAACAAAAATTCGTCTTTTTGTGCAGACTGGTTGTTCCCGTTTATACTGGAGGCGCCTGTACGTCGGTCACATGTACTTTGGTGTTCGTTAATCGATAATGGTGGCAGCCCTCGAGAAAGCATTGAAAATTCAGGGGGAAGGTGGGGGGGGGGGGGGGGCACTTTGTTGACCTAAAGTGCAGTGAGGCGAAAGCCTTTAGCGCGGTGTTGCTCCCTGTGTCGCTGATGTGTGGTTAAGATGTTAGTTAAGTACACTATTGTTTGTGAATCTTAAATGCTGGAGACACTGGAGGGCGTTTGGGAGGCATTCGTCTGATTCGACGCCTTTCTGCAAACACTCTCCTGCGTCCTAGACAAGGAGAACTGCATATGCGTTGGCAGGAAGTAGCGTAGCCATTAGCACGCTCGGTTGCGGAACGAAGGGATGGTGGTTCGAATTCCATCGTGCACAAAGAATTTTTTTTCTGGTCTGACTAGAAAAAGCGTGACACCTCCGCTGCCAACCTTCTGCTGACAATCTTCTGTCGACAACGTTGAGGCATTAAAAGCTTTCGGCTTAAATGTTGTTGGTCCTAAGCAGCGCACGTACATCTGCGAACTGGCAGTATAAACGGTAACATTTAGTTGGATCTCTGGAAATAAATTGTCGTGTTCTTGTGCGTCGAACTTGAAAAATGCATTAAAGAAGTCATGCATCGCGAAGAAAGCTACTTGAAGAAAAGAAATAAAAGTGCTTGTCGCAACAGAACTGCTTGTGCAACAGAACAGAACGGAATATTGCTTCATATCGCATGATGCTTCAGATTGCTGCATAACGCACGATATGTCGTATTGTTTCATTTTGCTCCGGCCTGTACAAATCCGAAACGTTTGCTAGTCCGGGCGCTTTTATCCTTTCTATCTGTTTTATTTTTTTTCCCCGTGATAAGAGTTCCGCGAAGTCTCGCTTCCATGTTGCTTCTTGGTCGGGACAGTGTATACTTTTTCGCCGCAGGAATACGTGTTGAAATCTGAGCTCTCTAATCAGTTCAGTTGCAAAACTTCGCCTAGATAGAGCCGGTGTTTCAAAACCTCCGCTGGCTGATTGCGCCTTCGAAGCTTATCGCGTCGTCTGTGGGCAAGCTGCGTAGGGGACATCTGAACTAAGTGTACTGGGTGTCGCAGAATATTATCGCAAGAAGTCGCAGTCGGCGTCTCTGCCAACTAAAGCTTCTCCAATCTGGCTGCAGTATATTCCTGGATCTTAGTAGGAGAGGAGCTTCGATCGCAACTGGCGTACGATTAGGGAGCTCTGGTTTGTGTTCTTTGTTGGTACAAATCTCAATAGATGGTCAATAGATAATCAGTGGGCAGTCAATATCTGCGAGGTAGTCAATAGATAGTCATAGATAATAGATAGATAATCAATAGATAACGAGAACAGGAAACTGGGCAAGTTGGAACGGATTCATCTTAAAGCAGCGCGAAACACAGGACGTAGTGGAAGAACGAGAGACGACACGAGCGCTATCTAACAACTGAATTTTATTTCCAGAAGGGTTAGAAATATAAGCATTGTCGTCTCTCGTTCTTCCACTACGTCCTGTGTTTCGCGCTGCTTTAAGATGAATCAATAGATAATCAATGGGCAGTAAATCTCTGCGAGGTAGTCAATGGATAGTCAATAGATAATAGATGGATAATCATTAAAATAGTCAATAGATAATCAACGGGCAGTCAATATCTGTCTAAAGAAATGTCTGCTAGGGGTCGTCCGTGGCTCACTTCTCCTCGGGTACCCGTCGGCTAACCTTCCCGTGTCCTTGTGTGTGTCCCTGTGCAGACTAACCGCCTGTGTGTGTGTGCCGTGGAGAGGAGGTGGAGACCGCATGCCTGCCACGGCACCCCGTTGAGGACCACCACGCTGTGTGACCGCCACCACCCGTCCACCCACTACCCTGCTCGTCTTTCGTGCACGCACCCGCCACCATGCTGAAGCCTCGCAACAACAGCATCTCGGCGGCCCGCAAGTACAGCAACGGCACCAAGCCCTTCCCCATCCGAGGTAAACACCTTGCACGACTTCTTGCCTGCCTCCCCTTGTACTTCCTCCCTAGGGAATGTCGTCCGGAAAGTTCGGCGGACTTACCTCCGAAGCCAACGTCGAGCAAGCGCTTCGTGGTGGATTGGAATCCACGCCTGTGGGCTGAGCCAGTACATGCTCGAATGGCTCTGTGTTGCACGCAGTGTTTCTAACATGCGTTTGTATGCATGCACCACACTGCATACTTGGGTTGAAGTGGCTCCGCTGATAATAGATGGCGCCACTTACACCCCGCTACCCGCTACTCCCAAGACTCGAGAGACTGCGTCCGCTCACTGATTACATACGTTGTTGTTCATCGAGGGTGCTGGTATACTGGTATAGACCGTTCCGTGGTCAGCACGGAGACGAGGAAACACCCTCTGGGTTGTTGTCAATCGCTTTATAGAGGTCGTGCTACCGCGCTTGCTAGATATATAGCGCCGGGTGCCCACAACAGCCCAACAAGCATATGGCGATTCCCAGGGTGCGCTGATTGGAAATGTCTGTATATTGACTGCGCGAAAGCACATATGACGACGCCTACCGCACTGACACAGAAAAAGTGATGGGGGTGAAACGAAGTTAAGCCGAGTAGACATACGAAAGCGTGTGTTTAGTCTGGTTGGCTCATAGTTTTGCTTTGCTGGGTCGTCGGCCCATCTGGCGACGATATTAGACTCAGGTTAAACTCTGAACGAGGTTAAGCTGATCTGATTTGAAGTTGATGAAGACTACAATATGCAATGCACAGCGCAAGATTACGTTGCAGTTTAACACGTTTGTATCCGCTGTGCATTCTGGCCAATCCCCCGCTGTTGGTATGTGCCGTTAAGCCTAAGGACATCATCATCATCATCACGAGATGGTTTAGGCTGCGGCGGCAGTATAGTGCTCTCGTGCAGTGGCCAGCGAAGCTTCGCGCTGTCGCGGGTTCGAAACCTAGTCGCTGCAATATTATTTTATTTCTTGAGGGGCTGTTGCTACGCTAGGTTTGACGAAGGTCGCCCCTCAAGGTCACCCTCCCATTAACTACAGCTGGCGCGACGCCGCGTTAAGTAGTTAGTGTTTTCGCTCTAAAAGGGGGTGGAATTAGGTATTACCATCATCAGCATTTGCCACTCCATGTCAGGAATGCTCCCCTGCCCGTCCATCCAATGTGAACCGGCATGAACTCTGAGCGCGTAAGGGTTTTTACCAGTATGTTAGCGGTGGTGTCTGTGGATAATTCGTTCCTCTCTTCCCGTCAGAATTCGGTCGTAGGCTGCTGTTCCCGTGCTGCGTTTGTTGACTTTTTTTTTGTCTTTTACCCTCGCGTCATTGTATACGTGCTGGCTACCGAAAGGTAGGACACGGATACTGGCTGCACGTTCGTTCTCGTATACACACGGCAGCCGTGCGGCGAAAGAGAAAACGACACGCGTTTTCTCAGCGCTGTGTAGCCTTTGCGTAGCCTTGGCATTCACGTGTGGGATGCGCGCGCCTGCTGACAGATAGCAGCCGCATAGCCTGCTTGTATTACGCGTCGCTCCCTCCGGCGCTCGCCGTGCAGATCGAATCCGATTTTCCTGATTTCTCCAAAACCCATATCTTTCACGTGCCTCTCACATCGACCTCCGGCATTTCTACGCGCGAGGCTCGCCTGCACTTCCTCGTACGCGTCGCCTCCGCGGTGCACTTGAGAGCGCGTCGTCTGCGTCTGCGGCGATTGCGTAAGGCAGTCATCGGTCTTCATCGTCGCCGACGACGGAATCCAATTTGTCTCGCCGTCGGAGCGGGACTGTTGTTGCTTGGCGCGAGCGATGTGCATGCTTCCGCGAAACGAACAGAGACCGACAGAATAAAGGTCGAGGTCGTCGCTGTATGCGCAGCTGGTTGCGCGAACGTATTGCTTAGTGCGCGAATTGAGATAACCCTTTGAAACCCAGTCCTTTCGCTTTCCTTGTTCGATTAACCGCCGTAGTTGCTTAGCGGCGTTCGATGGCTGATCCCGAGGTCGCGGGATCGAATCCCAGCTGGCCACCGGTTGCATTTCGGCGAAAGAGATGTGTGAAAGCGGCTGTATGATTTGCGATGTCTTTACGCGTGAGATAACCCCGGGTGGTTCAACTTAACCCCAAGCCCTCCACTACAGCGACTGTCTCACTCTACCTCCTGTAGTCGGATACAACTCAAGAACAAAGCAGCTTTTCCCAATCAAAGGACCCCCTTGCAGCCAGTGGCGTTGGCCGATTCTCATCAACCTGCCAGTGTGACAGAGCCGGGAGTTGTAGATGAAAGGGGATAATCCCTTTCCTCTGTGGTCTGGGATAGACCCCTTTCTCTTTTGTGGCCCCCCTCCCTGCATTGTCACGCTAGCAGGGTCATGATAATAGGCCGATGCCACTGGCTGGAAGAGGGTCCTTTGACGGGGAAAAGCCGCTGCGTTCTTGAGTTGTATCGGACATATACGCAGTCAACTTTTGCTGCTGACTGTCCAGTGCGCGTCGGTTGTGTGTAGAGTGTTGGTGTGATGTACTGCGAAAGAGCGAAAACCGAAACTATAGACTTGCACTGCGCTGGTGCTTTCTGCTGAATGAAAGGTCCTTGTGGCTGCACTTTAGACGTCGCTTTGTTTGCTGTGCAATGCCGCTCTGGAGCGCTGTGCACAAATGTGACACGCACTGTTCAAAGTGTGTTGCTTCGCATTCGTCTTCGGTTAACGAAGTTGGTGGGGGCGGGGATGGCGCGGTTTGCCCCTAAACGCCCCCGATACCACCCCAGTCCTCCGGAATGCGGAACTGGAAGAAGCCCGACGCCTCTCCGGCGCGGTGCAGGCTCGGCTCTCATGCTCGACAAGGCCTCCTGGAGTGGAGGGAGCAGGGTTCCGTTGTACCGGGATGAGACGACATTTATCATCGCCCCCGGGTGCCAGCAGAACCCCGCCTTCCCTGCGTGCTGCCAGCTTCCTGGTCGTAGCCCCGACACGAAAAAAAAAAAAGCGCTCGGGCCTTCGACTGCACTGCGGACATCTCCTTCACGCACCGCGGGCGCCTCAAGCTTCTCGCCTTCCCCTCTGTGAAATGCGTGCCTGTCAGCGCTACGCAATCCAGACGCGCTGTCTCGTGGTTTAATTTTAAACGTTTAACACTTAGGGGGGTCAGCCGTTGGCACTTTCATGGGGGCGGACGATACCTCAACAGAACACAATTGTTTCCACGAGTGCTTGGTCGAGAAGAGGAAGAAAAATAAATGCTCGAAAAGTAACAGATAACCCGGATAGAATACGTAGGGCTCAGTGGAAGCTTCAGTTCCAGCACATACAGTCTTACGCTTATACGCTTATGCGTGCCCTGAATCGTTCTGTCGCGTACGTCAGTGCCCATTCCGCCCACGCCTTGTATAGCACTGACGTTGAAAGGAAGGCGCTGCCATCGAAGGCGCTAACGTCGAAAGCGCTAGAGTCGAAAGCGTTAGAGTCGAAAGCGAAAGCGCTAGAGTCGAAAGCGCTAACGTCGAAAGCGCTAGGGTCGAAAGAGCAGAAGTGGAAGGCATGAATAATATGGCGACATGGGGTGCGCGTTTGTTGCCAGAGATCAGCGCGCTGCTATGAATCCCGCCGCGGTAGCTCAGTGGCTTCTGAACACGCGATTGTGGATTGGTTCCCAGCCCCGGCCGCAAGCTTATTGGATGTATGTTTGGCAGCGCAAACCCCTGTAATCAGCACCGACATCGGTGGTCTCCATCTCCTGCATGAGAAAAACAACGCTATGCACCGTGATGTGATAGGGGAGAGTAGAGTGGCGTTGAACGTCAAAGAGGGAGCTCTGCCCCTACAACATTTCGCTGGTCACAACTGGTGTACATTGTGACCCCGGGAGTTTAAAAATAAAACACACAGCTCCGTTGTCCACGGTCGCGCCTCATACCCCGGCTGTATGAATGTTTTTGACGCATAGAAAAAAGCCAAGAGCTAATTTGCTTGCCTTCACCAATTTTATCCCTTTCCACTGCTGGTGTGGAACATGATGCACCTTTTATGACGTCACAAAGCTTCCAAACGAGCTAATCAGTCATGTGACGTCACGGGAGCCATTTTGTTGCGCATCGCGCAGATTCAGCAGTGCAAACAAACCGGAAGCAGGTACCGATAAGCCTATTAGATATGCTTGCAGCCTTTCGCCGCGTGCTACATGCACCACAACATGGCCGTCACCTTGCGGCATGCACCACCTGCTCCGGTTTGCACTGCTTAATCTGCGCGCTGCACCGCAAAATGGCGCCCGTGACGTCACGTGAATACTTCGAATACCGCCTGTCCTCTTTCCTTGCGAGATAACGTAATGTTTGTGATGGCAGTGTCAGCTGTTTCTTATACGGAGTAGGTGCACGAAGATTGGTGAGTGTAGACACTTGCGTGGCATCCTTCTCTCACGTTTTCTGTCTCGCCTCCTTTACTGGTTGCGATCACGCGACGACCGGCCGGCAGCGTCGAGATTGGTCCGCGCTTGTTTTTGCGGCGTCTGTACACGCCATTCAGTCGTCATTTCTTGGGCGGTGATCCGTGTGGCGGTGGAGGTCTCTTGTGATCGGACGTCCGTGTGATTACTATCCTCTGCCACCGCGAGAGCGCGCGCCGATCGGGGAAATCGAAGAAGGGTTCAGCTTGGTCGTGGCATTGCCCATGTTCCGTTCTTTTTCTTTTATACACCGCCTCGTGTAGAATGAATGAATGAAATATGACCATGCGAAACGGATGAGCGAACGAACAAGAATGACTTGGTAACAAGTATGGTCAGCGTCTTGTATAGTTTATGAGGCATGGAAAGGCGCTGTAACTGTGTCACTCCGGGTGAACAGCTGAACCCCGCCGCGAGGAAAAAGATGAAAGGTGTGTGGAGAGAGGAAAGTCGTCTTAAAGCGATGGGTTGCGCGGAAAAATCTCGACTGCCCGGAGTATACTTTGACAGTGTACTGACATCGCAGTGCGCGCGAGCGTGTTTTGCGTTTCGCCTCCCTCGAAACGCGGCCGCCACTGCCGGGATTCGATCGCACTGCTCTCTTGCTCAGCAGACGAAAGCCGTGACTATACTGAGCCGCTGCGGCGGGCGTCTGGGTTGCGTACGCGATGGTACAGAAACAACTGGACAATAAACGATGTTGATTTGTGTCCCATGCACTACTTGCTTGCCGGTCACTGCATCTGCGGACTATTTATTTATTTATTATTTTATTTACAGAATACTGCAGGCCCTTCTGGGCCCTAGCAGGAGGGGCAATACAGTGCAAAATGAATATACAAAATAAAACACTGAAAGAAAATTCGAAACACAAAGCAAATAAGTTAGATGGCGTCAATCTTCTATTTCTTCAATGGAGTCAATGTCACATAGTGCTGTTAAAGGTAAAGCATTCCATTCAGTTACGGTGCGGGGGAAGAAGGAGTATTTAAATAGGTTAGTTCTGGCGGTTAATGGAGTTGGTGAATTCTTGATATTACTTGCACTGATGCTGAATCTAATCTAAAAAGAAAAAAAAACGACAGCATAGAATAGTAATTACTTCTAGTTATTGATCAGTTTGCTCTCGCCCTACCACATATGCTAGCCGTGTTGGTTAGCTCAGTTGATAGAGCGACTGCTCTGGCAAAGTGATTGTCCCGTGTTCGAGCCCAAGACCAGGACGAATTTTTCTTTCACCACGAAGTTTCTGTGGAACCTCTGTAGCTTTCCTTTGTAGCCCTATGGCTGCTCTTTGGTGGATGCCAATGAGTAATTACTCCCATATTACAAATCTACTCCATTCTGGGAGATTCCCCCAAAATATTTGACCATGTAAGCTGCTGATATGCGCGCTTCGACGAGAGCCCATTGACGTTATGATTGCCGCGTTGTGCTGTAGTTCCCCGTAATCAGTGCTATCCTCCATGTAACCGTTCTGTTTATACATCTGCTATCTGTTTCCCGCAGTCATATCTATGAGTTGTTTGCGTATCGGTATCGTAGGATAACTTTTCGTTAAAAAAAAATAAAAACTAAGCGGCGGTGCCAAGGCCGGTAGTCCGTTCGAAGACACTTCAACTAAAAATGTTTGGTTTTCATTGACTAATCCCCTGACGTGTCGATCGGTCAGCGGACGTGTGAAAGTTCCGGAAGGTATAGGAAGGGATAGACAAGCCTTCAGCTGGTTCCTCCGTGTCGTTTTTGAGCGAGGAACGAGAGAGGGGATGTGATTGGAGTGGGGTGGTGACTGGCATGCATCCGCCGCTCAAAACTGCGATAGTGCATTTAGGATGACGCTCCACCGGACGAGCGCCGTTGAGCGTTTCGTGCGTGGACCTGACGTGGCGGCGTCTCTCGGCGGAAAACGGGGTCGTCCGGGCGGTCGGCTCCTCCGCAGACCGTGCGCGGGACGCGACGGCTGTCATTTGGAGCCGCGGCGAGCGAAACAAATTGGACAGGCGTGGCCGACGTCGACGTTGTTGATGGGACGAACGTGCAACGTCTCACGTACGAGGCGTTTTTCTTGTTCCTTAGTATACGGCCAGCAGCCGGCATTCTCAGAAGTCTCGTAACCCTGTAGCACCACGGCCGCTCGCCTTCCCAACTACAGAGAGCACCTCTGTTCGGGCGACGCGTGGAAGGCTGTCATGTAGAGCAGTAACAGTGGAACACGTACACCACCTACGGGACTGCCCCGGCTTTGAGACACCACCGACGTGAGGGGGGTATTCGGAATTGCGCCATATTAGGTCTGCGGCCGATAAACTAAACCGGCATATTCTAACTGTCTTATATTCTCATGTATCCCGCATTCTTGTATCCACATCCCGTGTTCTCCTACATCCTGACCTATGTAGACGAAGCTGCCTGCTCCGCGAGCCGCGAGTCGTCCGGTCCCTTTTCTCACCTTCGCAGCGTGTGTCTCAAGGTTCGCTTGCGCGACTCATGAATACCCCCTAAAGCAGGAGACTGGAGAGCCGTCCCCGACCTACAGAAAGCCTCTCTGTCGGGCGACGCGTGTGCCTTGGTAGCTCGCGTGCTCTCAGTTATGCGCTCATCGTCATCGTAATCATCAGCAAACCCCACCACTGTCACTGTCATCGTTTCCTTGGCGCTGCATGCTCGAACCACAGTGGATCGCTTCGTTCAACCCGAAAATTCGTACAGTCGGGTATTTCGGCATCAGTGCATAGGAGAGGATAGGTATAAGTGGCAGGGCTTGCCATCAATAAAATAAAAAGTGGCAGGGCTCGCTAAGGGCACTCGACAGCGAATGCGCGGTGCCCGGGCCTCGCTTTGGTCGCGCGGCGGGCTCTTTGTGTCTCTAGTTTCGGTTCCCCTCTCCCGCTTGCGTCATTCCGGTATCTCCAGCGCGTTTTCCCCGGTAGCCGCACGGCGGCGGCGCATATCATTTGCCTGAGCGCTTGGTTACACCAGCCGACGCTTTTTTTTTTTGTTTACCCTTTTCGCCTACTTGCTGCCTGCCGCGTTCCAAAGCGAATGTTGCAACTGGGCGCGTAGTATGCAATAGGGCGATATGTGTGCGAGGAAGAGGCCGAGGCTGGCTCGCTTCCTTCTGTTTTTTGACATCGATGGCTTTGAGAGAGGGAGAGAGAGTTTCAATGCCAAGTAGGGAGAGAGGTTGGCTAGGGGAACGTGCCTCTGGCCTGCTAAACTCCACTCTGGGGAAGAGGAAAGGGTAGAAACAAACAGAGGGCGAAGGGGATGACGTAAAAAATTGTGGGGAAAGGGAAGGACAGAAAGAGGGAGGGGGTGGTAGGTGATGATTTCGTGATGCAGGGAGCGGCAGGCGGCGTCGAAGACTATTTGTTCCTCTTTCGCTCGACGATTTCGCCTAAGGAGCAGTCGTCTTCAACTTTTCCCTTATTGTCATCATCATTATCAGCTTTACTAACACTAGCGCAGGGCTACTGCCTCCACCGTATCTTTCCAATTAACCCTGTTCGTTCCGAGCTGCGGCCACCATATCCCTTTGTAACCTTATACGGCAGTGAGGTCTCGATTAACGCGCGTTCGTTCTTGCTCTGTGTGGAGGGTTACGCCAGAGTATGTAAGATTTCGTCACCTGCTATACTCGGTCAGACTGATTAACCTTATTACGTCATCTTATATCGGTCTATATCCGTTACGTGTTCGTTCGGCCGCGCATTCGTTGCAAAATTATAACACGGCTGGTGGACTCTGCAAATATGTGCTCGGCGAAGCCGTGCGCTACGACCGGCTCTCGACGTGCGCCGTACTCGGAATCCGTAGGCGTCCCACTTGTTTCAAGCCGCTAGCTTGTGTCACGCGCTATCACGCTCTACGCCGCGGTTTCTCGCTCCAATGGCGAGGACAATCATACGCTCCGCGCGTGAGGAAGGCGATAAAAAAAAAAAAAAAAGCTCTACGAAGGGCGGCCGCGATAAGTGGCTTCTCTCCTATCACGTTAGCTACGCAGCTACGCGCGCGCATATGTGCACCCGTTCAGATATATCTCCCATCGCGGGACGTGTCTGCTCCCGAGTCTCCAGGGAGAAGAAGGCAAGAAAAAAAAAAAGCGTAGGAACCGATACAGCGCAGGCAAAGCGCGCGTGCTTTGATGCTGCTTTCTGCGTCTTCGCTTTTTGCGCGCGCGGTTATCTGACCCCCGTAGGATGACGGCGGCGACGCGGTTTGGCTGACCGCCGCTTCTGCTCATGGCCACGCTCGCGCGCGCGCACACACACACGCACGCTTGCGTTTGCTGCTCTCGCCTTGGCCCCGACCAGCCCCGACGTTCGCTAGAAAGAGCGCCGCTTCGCGCTCTCCGCCAAGGGGTGGCTTCTTTCTCTCTCTCTTCTCCCCTTACTGTGAAGAAAGGTCTCGGGGCCTCTCCTCCCGTTCTCCTCTGGGGGTGAGGAAGAGGCGGCGTGGGAGAGAGTGGAGCGGGGGGGGCTGCATCATCGCGACGGACTTCGCTCCGATTTCTCCCCGCAGCCGACGCGACGCAGCGGGCGCATCTTCCTCCCCCTCCCCCTCCCCCCCACCTCTCTCTCTGGGGTGCGCCGCCTTTTCTCTCCGGTGTGCGTTCTTCGTACTCCTCCTCCCGTGGTGCTGCAGTGATACCCGGAGCTCTCCAGTTTTAATAGTGCGCGGACGCACCGTTGTCGCCGCGCCGGTTTCGTTCGCTGGTGCATTTCTTTTTTTAAAGTGTTTCGGCGTTGTTTTCTTTCGCTGTGGTGTCTTGAGTGTCGGTGAGGAACAACTGCGCTGCTGTGTGGTGTGCGTAGCGGTGGCCAGATTTTGCGGCAGCTAGGCTTTTCAAAGGCGGAACAAGCGGAATAGCAACACGTGCACCTTGGCCTGTGTTCTCCTTTCGGGCGACGCCGGTCGGATATATGGGGCGCACGTCGACGACTGCTTCCCCGATCGTCGTCCGGGACGTTCGGCGGAAGATTAGCGACAGCCTCAAGCCGTTCCCCATTCGAGGTGGGTTCCTTCCTCTTTTGATCGCTTTCTTTTTCCGGCTCTAAATCACGTGCGGGTTCTCTCCCCGTCTGCGCGTTGGTGTCGCGCGAGCGGGCTTTATTTGTTATTTTCCAGTCAGGCCTAATTGTTTGCATTTTATGAGTCTTTTTTTTTCACCAAGGCCAGCGTCACATTACAATCGCCTCTTACCTCGTAAGCGGGAATTTGAATGTCGTTTTGTTTCCGTTTTATTGTTGTTTAATTGTTCATCCTAGAGACCCCCCCCCCCCCCTTAACTAGGTGGATGTGCTTGAAGTCGAAGCGCGCTTAGATTCAGTGTTGCGTTTTTTTTTTTTTTTTGTACGAAACTTACTTTCGTCGTCAAATAAGCGGATGCGTAAGCGTGCTTAGACTCACGCCAGCTGCTTAAATACGCGTTAATACGGCATCAACAAGTCGCCTCAGCACGAATGGAGTTGTGTAAAGGGAATCCCCGAACTGCTGTTTGGTTGTCGCGGCGCGACAGTGAGAATGTGTCCGGTCCGACTGTACGCTGAAAGCAGGTTAAACACCGCAGTGATGTTGGCGTTGAACAAATGACCTCAGTGCATGTTTTATCCAGTAAGGGCTCGTTAGTCGTTACGTCGATGTAGACCGCACTTTCTGCATCCCAACGAATTCATTCATTCATGTTATGGTCATACCGGAGACAAAGTTCAGCTTGCATCGCGGCCTGCATCATATCGGGGATCAGTGATCAGTATGCGCTCATCAACTGGGTTTTGTCCGTAGTAGTTGGGACGGAGGCGGTGCTTCTGTGTATTTCCCGGGCCACTTCGCTTGCAACCGGAAGAGCGTTCGAAGAAGGCGCATGCTACGCGGCGCTCTAGACGCTTTCAGCGATCAGCACTGTTCTCCGTTCTGTCCGAAACGTCACGAGAGGCAGTTCGGTCCGGGAACTTCCGAAAAAAAGAAAAACACTTCTCGGGTTTGACCAGCAGCTTCGCGGAACCGTGGTGGTCTCTTTCTCTCTAACAATGGTGCAGAGCTGGGTACGCTGAGTCATACGGCTGAGGTGGCTCGCAGAAACCGCGGGAGACGCTTAATCGTCATGGTATGCGCCGACCATGTCGCGTGATTCACGTACGTGTGTGCCTATGGGGAGGAGGGGGTTGAGGGGGAGGGGATTCACATGACGCACGCTTCAGGAACGAGGAAACTTATTCTGCCAAAAAAAAAAGGGGGGGGGGGGGGCTGCATCAGTGGCCGAAGAGATCTCTCCTAGCTAGAGGTTGATCCGGAAGTAGTTAGCTAATCAGCTTAACTTAGTGGGACGAAGTTAACAAAGGCCAGAATGCTGGTGGGAAGTGTGAGTGAGAAACATTTACTACTGGGGGGGGGGGGGGGGGGGGGGGGGTACTTGTAGTGGTGCCCTCGTGGGGATAGGAAGGTCGAGGTAGCTGTGTTGATTAGATGGGGGGAATGAGGAAGTAGATATCGTAGCGGGCAGATAAGTTGAGAGCCGGAACCTTTGAATGGTTACTCACTCACTGGCAAACGAGTGCGGGGATTCGTATCTGTCATTGCAGTCGTATATAGGAAGTAATGGCCTGGGAGGGGGAACACACTGATTCTATGTTTAAAAATAGAATGCAGTGCTAATACAGAGGCTGACGGAATGGGAAAGGAAAAACAGTGCAACAGGTACTACGTTATGCGTTATCCTGTTGAGGTACTACGTTGTTTTCAGTGCGAGGCAGTATACGATGGAGCCGAAGTCAAGAGCGAATTGCTGCTGACCGATGTTAAGAACTTTTTACAGACATTGGAGCTGAACGGCGTTGTAGCGTCCCGTTACAGTTAAGGCAGTAATTACTCATTAGCATCCACACCAACGTATACCTGCATGGCTACAAAGGGGCGGTACAAGCGGAAGTCATACAGCTTTGTTAACACTAAGAGCGTCCGATAGGCGATCCCCCCCCCCAGTCCCCATTCCACGAGGGACTGAGAAAGCTGCGTAGCTTTCATGTGTGAAGCCGTACGGCTGCGCCTAGATAGATTCTAGTAATTGAGCTTTTTATTGAAATTAACTCCGTCTTGGGTGGTGGTTGTGGTGAACACTTTCACTGTTAATACGATGGGGTGTGATGGTTCCAGGCCGAGGAGGTTAAATTTGCTTCGACCCATTTCGCATTGTTGCGTGATTTCATTGTAGGTAGATGCTATACCGTTCACAAGGTGCTGTCTCCGTGATTGGGCGCTATTTAAACAAATCGCGGAAACGACAGAAAAATTGCGGTAGCACCGCGACTACCGATTTAAATCGCAGCATCGATGACGGGGCTCTACCGAAGTCAAGATTTACTCTACGACGCCGGTGCCAGAGGTAGCTCGCTGGCGCCGCCAGTTCCCACGTACGTTGATTTTCTTTTCTTTTACAGTTTCCCGAGCATTGCCGTCGCCTATTCGATCGAGGCGCGTGGAGGTGAAAGCTGATGACCTTTCGAGATTTCCCTCGAAACACTGTGCCTATCTGTGCGGAAAAAAAAAAAAAAAAGAGAGCGCAGTGTAAGTATGCACAGACGCCCGACTCCGCACAGGCGGCGACCTTGTCGCTTTGTGTACACCCTTGGCTCGACGCGTAACCTGTTAGCGCACGGCGCTGGCCGCCCCGATAGGTGATGCAACCTGCCTTTCGCCTTGGCTCGATCGATCTGCGCATGTGAGGGCGTTTGAATCTGTCTGACGAAAGTGTTGCGCGCGGCGGCGCAATGTTGCGGGAGAATTGTGAAACAACGCTGCCTGTTTTGGAAAGGCCGTAAAAGGCACAAACACGTGGACAGTCGGCGAGAAGATAACAAGTATATAGGATCGTGTCCGTCTTACTCCACTTGATTCCTCGCTGCCCATGCAGCCCAAATAGTGCGGTCCTCTTTGTTTTATTGGTAGATGTCACTACATCAGCTTGCTTAATCCAACCCCCCCCCCCCCCCCCCCCCCTCGTATTGTCTTTTTTGGCCGCGTTAGTTTCGGAAGGCAATTTCTCCATGTCTAAACGGATGTCTTATCTTGTATGCCCGGTAATAAAAGCCCCCCTGGGCCTTTTCTTTTTCGGGCTTATCATCTCTGATGAGTCGTTAATCTTCCTCACATGACCACTGTTGACAGCCGTATCAGCTCGCGGAGGGAAATCATTGCGGGATGGCGCGTCATTTGTGAATGCATTCAGTAGGCGCTTGCCGCAATATTTTCTCTCTTTATTCATATTCCTTAACTTACTTTTAATTCGTTCGTTTCTTAATTCTAGGTCGCCAGCGTGCGTTGTCGGAGGTTATGGTTTAAACGCGACCACGAAGACCTTGCTCTTGAAATGAAGGAATAATTCACTAATTAACGGCAGTGATTGACGTCAATCCGTTGAGTGCAATCTGAAGTAAATGAAATGCGAATGCATGAAATCAATCTTCTATCATGGAATTAATCTACCACGCGCTATTTTTGCTGTCTCGACAGCTGGGATGAGGTCTTGCGCAACCGCGTCTGTCTGTTGCGTGCTATACAGGCAGCATCGCAGGGTAGCTTTCCGGTAAGACGCGACCTTGACGCCCGGGGTTTCTCCTTAGTGGTTCCATTGCGTTAGCTGGTGAACGTGTCTGTTCGCCGTACAGTGAATTGATTCCTTCATTCATGCATGCATTCATTCTACTATCTCGACAAAAAGTTGGTAGGCCACTTGGTATTACTGGCCTCCAGAAAGCGTAACTGAAGTCTGCAGTGAAGCCCCGCGCACATTCAGGGCCGCCGCAGAAAATTTCTCCAGGGCAAAAAAACAAAAACAAAAAAAAACTTGTTACCTAAACAAGAAGCCAATCAGGAGAAACAAATCATAAGCTCTGGAATTCTGGTACCTGGCTTGTTTAATAAATGCAAACGTTAAAAAGGCTGATTCCAGTTACTGTTGTGATTGGCCAGTGGAGTTATAGTGGACTCCGCGTACCGTGGCCCATTGTTACCACATGCTTTTCTCTCTTTTTTTTAAAGTTGTATCCTCCTATAGTTGCTCTCGTGACAACGGAGGAGTGTATATAGGCGCCACCGACGTACGGTGCAGTCACGCGTTTCAAGCAGGGACTTGTCTTCCGTCTGATTACTACCGTCATCGCTCACCTGTCGTAATGGGTGACAGTGGGACGAAGGCACAGGAGCAGAATAAAAATAAAATACAGCAGTAGCGGATAATGCGCCGCAGAGAAGGGGGCGAATTTAAGCGCGAATTGCGTAGGGTAACTGAAACGTTTTGGAACGATGGAACGTTATGTCCGCGTTTTCGGGCGTATGCAGTTCACGCAGACGACTATATGAGGTGCGCGACGGCGTACTTTTTGTCCGTTGCCATGACGACACCACCATTTCGAAGAATTGATGTTGCAGGGGCAAGAGGAACGTGTTGACGTCATTCTTCCTCGTTCGTGTAGGTACGTGTGGTATACGTTCGGAAGCAACGGATTGCGGAAAGCTGGAATGCAAGGACAAGCATGCAGTAAAAATGCTAAATTCCAGCTAGAGGTTTTTAAGCGCGCAAAACAAACGCAGGTGGTTGCGATTATTCAGAGGTTTTCCGGCAGCGCAACCGCAGCTCCTGCGGTGATACGGTTGTTGGCTTGCGGCCAAGCTGGAGTGCTTCGGGACGTCTGTCAGAACGAAGCCCGTGCATGTCACGTGCCGATATGGTTGCCTTAGAAGCGCCCGATGATAGGGAAGCCTGCGCTCGCGTGCGCCCGTGTCCCGTAGTTACGCACGTACAAGCTGAGTGACTTTCTTTTCCCGGCTTTGGTGCTCCTCTGATCAATCAATCAATGTTTATAGTGCCCTGGAGCTGCCAAAGCCTTTGTGCTGGCGCACTGAGAAAAGACAAATAAAGCAAGGAAGGAATTGGAGGAATACAGGGCAAACGCATATGTATACAAAAACGTATAAATGCACAACCGCTGCGGTGGCTCAGTGGTTATGGTGCTCGGCTACTGACCCGAAAGACCCGGGTCGGGTTTGATCCCGGTGGTCGAATTTCGATGGAGGCGAAATTCTAGAGCCCGTGTACCGTGCGATGTCAGTGCAAGTCCGACCCAGGTGGTCGGAATTTCCGGAGCCCTTCACTACGGCGCCCGTCATAGCCTTTGGGGCGCTTTGAGACGTTAAACCCCAATAACCCTAACCAAACCATATGCAATACTATATACTACGAATTGATGGGAGGAGTATGTAATGAAAATAATACATTACAAGTTGGAACACTAAGTGACAGGTAGCAATATTGTGGGGTGGAAATTTAAGCAGTCAGATATTATAGAGAAATTAAAGTAAACCAGATTGAAGTAGGAACAAAGAAAGAAATGGTACCCCAGCGGTGGCCTAGTTATGAGCATTCTCGTCGCAGATTGGGAGTTCTATCCCCAGTGCCGCCGGGTACCCGCCGTTGATGCAGTGTGTACAAGCTTCCCCCTGGACTGCTGCTAAGGTTATCTGGTATGGAGAAATCGGTCTCTGACTCCGTTTTGTGTAAATAGATATACCTGTGTCATGGCGCTCTTTGGTTAAAGCTGCCCTTGCGCCATACAAATAATCATCATCAAGAAAGCAGTAATAGTTATAATAATGACAACAGCAACCAAGTCGTGGCTTAAAGGAGAAGCCAGCGAAAGAGGTTCTTCCATGTGTATTCAGTGTCTTTATCAGGGTGCTGTCAAAGCAAAATAAAAACAAGGAAGGAGGATCTTTCCCAGCTATGCAGCGTCGGGAGTCGGAGAGGTGTTCGCGCTTTGGGTGTTAAAGGGGTTGTGAAAAGAAAATGAAGCTGCCCGGTTTTAATTTTTACTGCTTCCATAAACATTAGACATGCTGATTCCGAAATATTTCGACTCAATATTGAGTCTGCATTTAATAAAGCCCGTTCGAAATCGCTGCCTTTTTGTGCTCATGAAACGACCATGCGCCGCCGTCGGGTGGAACACGCACTACTCGACTACGTCATTTTAAGAACTTCAGAAACGTACGGATATCTTCAACTTTCGTTTGCCCTAAAATAATAGCTTTATGAGAAATTCAGAAAGTGAAACAATGTTTTCCAATTATTTGCACGCGTAATTACACTCTGTTAAACTGCAGCGCGTGGTCATACATCAATCACTGACCTGGGACCGTTTCGGTTTCGGTTCTGCTTCTCCATCCTCCTTGGCTTAAGTATCAGCGGTTCGATATAGCCTTGCTTACGTGAACCTATCTAGGCGGTGTTCCTTGACAGCGGTGGTTTGAGTCAGAGAATCGAGCTGAGCAAGGTCAGTCCATCTCGACGACTCTCTGTTTACATAAACTCGATACGAACGAGTCAGCTATCGTGGCGCGCATCGGCTCCGCGCTTCTCTTCTTTCCTGCAGAAAAATATATTCCAGAAGCGTGAAGAGGGTTAGGCATAATTTGCAGACGGGGCTGCGAGTCAACCCACCCCTTGCGATAGAGATGAAGACTCGAGTCCACGACCGGGTTCGGAGGTTCACGGTCGGGGCTCCCGCAGGCAGAGACATCACGGGCTCTCGGCATGACTGCTACTTGCCGGGCGCGCGACGTGCCGTTGCGAGCGGCGTAACAACGACTGACAGCAGCTCGCCGCCTGCGCCCAACCGATGTCAATGACAGGCCGCACGCGGCGCGTCGCACTCACAAGGGGCAGAATGCAAGCGCGCAGAGCGCCAGCATCATAATGACGCGGGGGCGCGTTTCTCGGGGCCGGTCTGCCAGCCTGGATGCCGGCCGCCGGCGTCAGAAAAACACGCTAGTATTATTTGTTCACGCTCATAACAAGCCCTGGAATAGATGAATGCCAAAAATGAATCATTTTTGAGGATCGTTGGCTGATGCCGAGTTGCTGGCAGTATTTAATTCGGCGATACAAGCAAATTTCATCTCATGACCGCTTTATTTACTGCCTGGTCGCCGCTCGCATAGCTGGCATTTGCTAGCTCCGCTGGCGTCGCGGAAATCGAGCATATCTTTATTTTATTATGGGACAGGTTCACAGTTAAAGGGGTGACGAGAGTAGTACCTTTTACAGCGCTGACCAGTTCCTAAGCTCCCTCAGCTGCGGTATCGATAGTATCGATGCAAAACCAGGTAGGCTTAGCGACGACCAGGGCTGCCGGCAAGCCTCGCAGTTCATCGCCCGGCGCGTCCGCAGGCGGCGTCGTCGCAGAAAGCTCTACATGCTGCCACTGCTCGAACATCACAGGCAGCCTTTCTGATAGCATGGCTGTTTTGTCATTTCTGGTGCGAATGTAAAATACAGCGAGTCTGCAGGCCGGCCGGCAAGCGTGGATCCCGTCCGCTGGCGTCATAAAAATGAGCTAAAGATTTTTATTCAAGTAAATAATAAACTGTGGGAGCAAGAAGTGTATAAAATAGATCATTTTTGAGGATCGTTGAATAATGCCGAGTTGCTGGTAGAAGCAGCAACTGTAATACGAGCAAATTTCTTGCCACAGCCGCCGCTCAGCTGCCGCTGCCCGGCCGTTGCGGTCCGGCTTGCGCGCCTGGCGTCCGCTATATAGCTCCGCTGCCGAGCGCACCGCAACAATGACCATATTTTTTGTTGTGAGACGATGATGTTGACAGTAAAGCGATGCCAAAAGCAGGCATTTTATTATAACCCAGGCTACTTCCGAAGCGCTGTCCACCGCGGCTTCGATGTGTGAAACAGGCCTAGCGACGACCAGGGCAGCCAGAGAGCAGTGCAGTTCGTCGCCCGGCGCGCCCGCGTCCAGCGCCGTTGCCGAAAGCGCGCTACGTGGGCAGGCATGCTTTGTCGCCGCCCGAGTACAGCCCGCAGTCTTTCTGATAACATCGCTATTTTGTCTTTTCTGGTGCGAACTTCAGTAGCCAAGCAGCGCGCAGGCGCTGGTGTGCGGTGGCAAAGTGTTACACCGGATGTGGCCCGGGCATGAGTCTAGCGGCGCAAAGATGCTTTCCGCTCCGTGTCCCTGCTTGCAGTAGGCGGCCGTTCGCAAGCGGCGACTGGTGCGGCGCGCCGGCCAAGTTTTCGCACATATGTCAGCTTGGCAGCTAGCAGACTCCATTCTGAGCAGACGACAGTGCCACATTCGAGTCAATATGTGTGCTGTAACCTCGGTCAACTATGGCTAAACAGGCCTCGCTAAGCCGCCATGTTGTGTTGACGACAGAAGCCTCTGATTGGCTTCTTAAAATGACGTTTGCTGTGAGTTGAGGGGGACGCGCGCTGGGAAACCGAAATTTAGTTTCTTTCGCTATTCAATCAACCCAGCCGATGAAACGAACCAAGGTATACTTTTTAATGAAGGGTCAGAATTCCAAATACACACGTCGTTCAAAATTTTCGGAAAACGTTTCACGACCCCTTTAATGCGTGCGGTCAGTTGCCCAAGACAGTTAAAAGGCCATTGAGGCGGGGTGGAGAGCGCCTCGTTTTAGCGCCGTAGATAATACGCCCCGGGGCGCTGCCACGGGTCGCTCATAATTACCCTCCCCCCCTTCTTGTTCTGGGCAAGAGGCCCTCCGGCGTCTTCGGAGAAAACCGTGCCCAGAACACGTGGGCATAAGCAGCCGCTGTTGACTGTTGTTGCGCGAGCGTTCACCTTGCGCGTATAGGTTTTCGCTGATGGTGCTTCACTATAGCCGTGCTCTCGCGGACAGGGTTTCTTATCAGCTCCCTGGCGCGCGCGCGAGTGGCCAAACAAGGCGTGCGGGCATTTTGCGCAGCGCGTTGTGGTGGGTGTTTTGTTGTATCGCAACTTTCGCTTGACCGCCTTGCGGCCAATCACGTGCCGCTCGCGCCCTCTGTCATCCCGTCGCGCATGTGCGCGCGCGCTGTTTATGTCGTGCGGTTACTGTATGTGCATACTTTACACCGACGTCATTTAAAAGCCGTCATGTTGAAGGCCAGAAGCGTGGAAGAATGCTGCGCATTCTTCCAAACCGCTTATCGCCACCAGCTCCTACCAACACTCCATAAGCTGTCCGAGGTATTCACGTGACGTCATTGGCTCCCTTTTAAGGCTTTTAAGGGACTATGGACACAAAATTTTTGCTTGCGTGTTTTCTTCTTTCAAACGATGCGTTAGATATTCGTATGCATGGACCAGGTTGTGGTATTCGTGTACGGCCACTAAATAATTTATAATTGAATTTCTTCTTGAAGCTATTTCGGTTCCACCAGTCGAACGATGGCTGTGACGCGTAGTTGGTGTTTAGGTCACGTGAGGCATAGAAAATCGGCTATATAATTGCTGGCAGGTCAATTTTTGTCATTCCAGGTCTTGGAAAGGGGCTGGAATAAATGTCGCACTGAATTAAAACTACACATCAGCGATTATATTAGTTTTTCTGATGGATCGCATGACGAAAATATTAACTTGATGTCACAGTTGTCGTTCGATCGATGAAACCGAAACAGCTGTGAGAGAAGAAATTCAATCGCAAATTATTTAGCGGTCGTAGGCGACTACCACACGGTAATCCTGATATCCTACAGTGTATCCTTGTATCCTACAGTCTACAGTCCTTTAAGGCGAAAACATTACATAGCCCATCAGCAACGAAACGAGGCGTTGTCGTCGTTGACCGGAAAAAGTGGCCCGAAAAAAAAAAAAAAAAACCCCAGATCATGTCATTGTGGTATCGAAGAAAAATAAAATTTATTCCGAAGGTGCGGGGAATTGGACCCGGGACTTTCAGACAGCGAGGCGAGCACACAACCCATATTCTCCCCCCCCCCCCCCCCCCCCGCCACAAAAAAAAAAGAAAAATTGCCCGCAAAACCTCGTTGCTGCTTGGCAAACAAAGGTGATGTTTAACAGAGTACACTGTGGGGCCAGTTGGTCATACATAATCTGAACGAACAAACGTAGCGTTTAAACAGGACACAGAAAGTGAGGACAGGACGGGGCTACAACTTACAACTGAATGAAATCGATAAACGAAAGACACATCCCTTCTCGAGCAAAGGCACGCATGCGCAAACTTGAAAGAATGACAAAACTGTGATAATCTAGAAAAATCCGGTAAAAGAAAAAGAGACAGAAAGGCGAGGAATAGCCACCGGTCAAGAAGACTGTTTACAAACATTAAGTGCGTCTTAGAAAGTTTCTTTCTTTTTTCATTAGATAAATAGATGTTGTGCTAATGCACGTGTCACTACCGCGTTGTGATATTTCATGGGCTTCCAAGATTTTTCTCGCCAATTGATCTTTACCCCTTCCTAAAATCTTCGTGCGGTTCAAAGAGGGAAAGCAACCTGGGCAGCTCTTGCAATGCTTTGGCAAGTGCTCATCAGTTTGCTGACGAAGCGAAGATGCGTGTTCACTCAGCCTCACGTTTAGACATCTGCCCGTCTGCCCAATGTACACACTTGTAGCCCCGTCCTGTCCTCATCTTTCTGTGTCCTGTTTAAACGCTACGTTTGTTCGTTCAGATTAACCAAAGGTGAACCTATATTATATGCGTCGTGACAAGACAATTCAAACAGCGCTAGACAACAGCACCGGAAAGAGGAGACAAACACGGCGCTCCTCTTTGTGGTCCTTGTCTAGCGCTGTTTGAATTTTCTTGTCACCATAGAACACCAACTCGCCAAATCTGTCGTCCTTGATTATATGCGTTCTCTTGCGAGTGTGTGCTAGTCAATGGGTGTGACGTTAGAAAGGAAGAGGAAGAAAGGGAAATTAAAAAAAATTCAAAGCACGTCAGTAGTCTTAACTGCCCGCCGTAATTTTCCTGGTACCACGTGCAGCTTCCGCGACGCAAACCGTAGGCAGTGTCTATAAGCCGAATAGATATGCTTGCAGCCTTTCTCCGTGCTACATGCACCGCAGTTTGCCTCCCGTGACGTCATAGTGGCTGCCGTGTTTGAGACCAGATGCGCGAGGTGATAAACTGTGCATCCTTTTAATTTGCTTATCGTCGCCAGCTCCGGCCAGCAAACCCTGTGGAAGCTGTAAAGGCTCCGCGCTCAAATATGACGGCGATGCCGTCACGTGCAAACCATCAGTGCTCCTTCCGGGGTGTGCATAATAGTCGGGCTTGTGAATGCGGTAGCGCTTATCGGCCGGAGGAACCGAGTGCGCTGCAATATCCGTCTTTTGTTCGCTGCTTGATAAATCAGGGAAGTTTAAAGATAGGAAGGAACAGCCTCTGCCTGCGTAACCCCTCTCAGCTTCGTGCCAGCTAGAGCCTCGCCGCAGGTTTATTTGCATCCCCAGCAGTAGCCTTGACTGACTGACGTATACTTCAAGAAAGCCCACAGTCACGGAAACCGAGGAGCGTAGGAGATTTTTTTTTTTAAGCGAAAGCTTCACTACGCGTGACCTCGGCCTTCAGTCGCGGACCGTGTAAATTTGGCCTTCAGCTATGTTAGAGGTCAAAGCATGAAAAAGAGGAAAAGAAATTGAATCAATATCCATGACTGGGAGTCGCACCCGCGGCTGCGCGAACAGAAGGGCCGCTCAGCGAGACCACTATGCAGCCAACACGTCTCGTGCTAAACTGCACTCTCGCGCTGTGCATTGGAGAGCGTCGTCTTCTGCGTAGCACAAATCCGTGCTTTCACTCCGATTCGAATGTAGTAAACATTCTCTATAGTTTGTTTAATTTGTGGTGTTGATCAATGGGAAATTAATAGTGCGATTGTTTTATCGCTGAAAGATGATTATTTGGAAGGAAGAGGAAAAAAAACAACAACCACATGCCGCTGGAAGGATCCGAACGACCTCCGAATTTCGCGTCCGGTGCTCTGTCAACTGAGCTAGAGCGACGGCTGTCCACTCTTCTGCTTTCAGGGGTATGTATGTTACGTGTGAGTTAACCTTGAGAGTTTTCACCAGCGCCACACTCGTCCATAGCGGCGGGCGTAGTGCGTCTTCTATTACACCGCGAGTGTCGCGTGCAACGTGGTCGAACGTTAGCGGACAAATATCCTTTATTCATCTCTTATTTGTGGTCTTTTGGGCGCGCTCATCAGACCGGGCTGGGGAGGAGGAAATGGGACGTGGGTGAGGGGAATCTCGTCAGGAGGTGTTCATTCATTCATTCATTCATTCATTCATTCATTCATTCATTCATTCATTCATTCATTTTAAGGAAAAGCACAGTTCTTGTGTAATATAAATTTTGGCGGCACAAGTGCAAATGGCAACGCGCGGAAAGGAGGTTGTATCAAACCCTAGCGGCGCCGTCGTGGTGTACTGTCAGAAATGCCTGCCCAAAGAGAGAGAAAAAATCAGCGACCAACAAAAGTGTAAATGTGGACTATATTTTTGCACTTCCGGACTTCCTGATCTTAAAACTTTGCGCAAATGCTCAGTCCAACGAGTTTACGGGGATGCCTCAAGGCAGAGTAGATATTTACAGTCGGGTACAACTCAAGAACAATGCTGCAGATTCCCCTCAAATGAGCCGTAGCGGCGATGGCTGTCATCACAGTTGTACCAATGTGTAGAGAGCGTATGGAGGAGTGCGGCGGCCATAAGAAACCTTTAGCATAGCGTGCCACGCCACCGCCACAGCTACCACGTACCGCGTGCTGCCACTGCACATGCGCAGATATGGTCCCGGCGTTGATGACGAATTTTTTGCTGCGCAAGCGTAGCTTTTGGCCAAAGGGCGCCATTGCACTAGGTATATTTGATTTCAGTGAGGTGGAGTCATTCTGCAGGCAACCAGACCGGGGGTAAGTTTGAACCCATTGTATCGCCGATGGGTACTCGGAGTCGATTGCACAGGGGATCGAACCCTTCACCTCCTTCATGCGAGTAGATGGGTGCTCGAACCACTAGGCCACCGCTGCGGTGCAGGTGCTGTGTACTTTAGACACTGTACTTCAGGTTTGCCCGCAGCTGGCCAGCACCTGGCGCCATCTAGCGTCCTCAGGGCGATCTGCGCATGCGCACTGACGCCGCGCGGTGCAAGCGGTAGCGGTACCCGTATATTCTAAAGGTCTCAATTAACCTTATACAACGGTCGACTCCACGCAGCTAGTGCCGCGTAGCGCGGCGCGCGTCTTTCTCTCCAGCCGGGTATATGCGTGTACGCACTACGCGGTGCCCCCGAGGCGTGCGGCTTCGGCGGTGGTAGTACTAGTGCGTGGCGCGAGGGAGGCCTTGTGACCGGCGGCCGGTCACGCCACGACGCCCATGTAGGAAACAGCGCGTGCGGGTCGCACAAGGTTCCCCCCGCCGCCGACGTCGTCGTCCACGGAGCAGGAGTGCAGCCTTGCGACGCCGGCTTCAACCGGCACCGCTTCTACCCTCTCACTTTCCGCGCGCTGTGTGTCGCTTTGACCGGGGGAGGCTGGGAAAGCTCTCTTCAAGATGCGCGCACGCGTGTGCGAAGAGTTTTACCCTTTAGTACGCGGGGCGTTTCACCTAGGCCTGTTAATTTATACAAAAAAGGGCCTCTTTAGTTGTGGGGCGAGTACACTATAGTGGAGAGTATTCACCAGCGTCTGAGCGGCCGCCATTTTGTTGCCTGTGGTTACAGCGAAAGGCCACCGACGTGTCTACACTCCAAACATGAATACGCCTATATGGGAGTAAAAAGAGAATAAGCTGTCCTCTAGCACACACCCCTTTATAAAAGGATATGCGCTAGAACACAGCCTACTCCTTTTTCAGTCCTTTCGGCTTAGAGGTGTAAATGCATTATCGCCTACCGTTCGGGCCTGTACCGCCGAAGCTATAGACGTTGGACAAAAAATGGCGCCTGTGAGGTCGTGTGGATACTACCAGCGGTGCTGTGCATCGGTATACAGCTAAGAGGCATAGACCTCACGCAGGCGAAATGCCATAGACCCGTTGCCGTTACCAGAAACAGCGGGATCCATGCTTGGGGTAGTTCAACCCGCTGCGTTTACAAAGTTCCAGGGCGCACAGTACACTTCGGGGGGGGGGGGGGGGGGGGGGGGGGTTATTTTAAAGCGACAGCATTGAGAGCCTCATCAGGGGGAAAAAAAAAAATGTCGTCGATCATAAGATTCGCCGATCGGCGGGATGGAAATTACGCAACCAGACCGGATATAACAACTTCGGGGAAAGACCTGACCACCTGAATGTTGTCTGGTTGCGTGCAGACAGAGGTGTAGGGGTCCGCAGACACAACTTACAACGCTGTCGGATTGCCAACACAAAGTAGTAGGTGTCCCTGTGCATTTTTCCTTCACAACATAATGACTCGGTTGAGGCTCCGTATACTCTTTTGTGGGTATGCTCCCTTTCCACCCTCCATTTCAGTCAGCCCATATTCCCGCCGAAGTTAGCAACCCAGGGACCTCATCGTTCACCTGCGTGGCAGTTGAACTGTAGCGGCGTCTTGGCTATCGTCACAAAGGAATATGCACCGCCATTTCTCAGTGCATGGAGCATGTCGAAGGGCCTCTCATCCATGTCTCTGCTTACCTCCACCTGCTCCGGCTTGCACCGCTGAAGCTGCGCACTCACCGTGCTGCAAAATTGCGCCCGTGACGTCACACGAGTATCCTCGTGAGGATCGTGCCGGCCTTGGCGCCGATGCCCGACTGCGGCGTGGATGGATCCCCTCCTGCGGAACGGCGCGCGGCTCGTCGTCGTCCCCGGTGCACTCCGCATTGCGTGCGACGAGACCCTGCGTCTTCACCCAACCTTGCCCGAGCCGCTTGGCTTCATTTCCGACTCGCCGAGCGGCGCGCACGTGTTTTTGAGAGCACCGAGGTTACCCTGTGCATGCGTCTCCTGCGGTTGATGATCGATATATTTTGCAGTGCTGCCGATATCTTTCGCTCTGCTATCGCTGCCAGTTTTTTCAGGACCGGAGAGGGCGAAAGCCCGCAGTTTTCCTCTTTTTTTTTTGCCCCTGGGTGGTGTTAGTGAAGGATGAGGCGGGAAGGGAGCAGAGTGGGTTACTAAACGAACTCTAGTTAACGTGGTGGTATGTGGGACTTAACATCCCGAAGCGACACACATAGAGCTATGAGGGACGCCGTAGTGGAGGGCTCCGGATTTATTTAGACCACGTGGCGATCCTATAGGTTTGCACGCCCTGCTCATGCTCATTGCCTGTTCTTGATTTGCGATCGTTGGGTGGCCGCAGCAGACACAGGACATGGTTAATTGGAGAGAGGTTAGAGAGGCATTTGTCCTACAGTGCTCGTAATTAGGCCTAATCGACCTTGTGTACGGAGTCGGTGAACCTTGAGCTCGCAGATTGTCGTCATGGTTCAAGAACGCTGTTCATATTTCGTACACAGAGCATGAGCAGTACTTGGCGGAGGGTTGGATGGCATCGTCTTTTGGCGTGTTGCATCGATGCATTTACATAGGCATATACCAGGGCGGTGGTCTCACGAAAAGAAGGGAATAAGAGACGGATGAAGTGGAAGCTCTTTCGAAAGACAGGGCGACGCTTCGTTAGAAAAGACCCGTCTCATTCCCCTTTCCTTGTCTGCTTAACGTCTTTTGTGAAGGCGTCCGGTCGCGTCATCCTTGGCAGCTTCTGGGTCTGGTTGTTGCATGGCGTTATTGATACTGCATGGTCTCGCTGCATGGAGGCCACGCAGTAAGCATAGAAGGTATGCACTCAAGCCACAGTGGTCGCCATTTGCCGCCGCGGTGGCTCAGTGGCTATGGTGCTCGGCTGCTGGCCCGAAAGACGCGGGTTCGATCCCGGCCGCGGCGGTTGAATTTCTTTGGAGGAGAAATTCGAGGCCCGTGTGCTGTGCGATGTCAGTGCACGTTAAAGAACCCCAGGTGGTCGAAATTTCCGGAGCCCTCCACTACGGCGTCTCTCATAGCCTTAGTCGCTTTGGGACGTTAAACCCCATAAACCAACCAACCAGTGGTCGCCATTTTTTTTTCGTCCGTGCAGCACGGCGAAAGGCTACGACGCGTCTAATCCGATTATCCCCCGTTCCTCTACCCTGCACTGCTGAAGCTGGGTGTTGGACACCAAAATTGCGCCCGTGACTTCACGTGAATCCCGCCTGTAGACCAAGAGGAGCGCTTCGAGCACAGTGCACTTAAGCGCGCGCTTCGTGAACTTGGAACTGTCGTCCGTGTACAACGCGTGTTCTCACAGTGCGTGTTCGGACATAATCTGCGCAGTGGTGGTGTATACGATCCAGCATGTGCAGAGCACATTGGCAGCCGAGAGCGCCAGTCCGAACTTGGGTTTGGGAGTACATTGTGGTTCGCATACATTATTGAGGAAAGCAACACAACGCGTTTTCTGTCGCGTTCATCGTGTTATTTTTCCGCAATGTTCCTCCGCCTGGTGCAGCAGTCGCTTGCTTCGTGACTTTCCCCTGGGGATATTCGACGCCTTCGCCGTGTATGCACGTCTCTCAGACACGAGTGCGGAATCGTTTCTTTTCACGGGGGGTGGACCTTATCCGCCGGCCAGGAGCCCCGCGTTGATTAGGTTCAGGGCCCTCAGGTGTGATAAGCTGCTCTGAGCCGCCCGCCCTAGCGGCTGTGGGTTCCAGGGTGGTAGTAGCCAATCTTGCGGCTCTTATCTGATCGAGGCCTTTGTGACGGGCATCGTTACGTGCAGACAGAGTTGCTAGCTCGGCATCCAGCGGACACTGAAAGTTCCATCTCGGTAGAGTCCACTCATCACAACGGCAGGAAGTGACTGTCTGAATTCCAGTGCCATGAAAGTGCGTTTGTGTTCCGGGCCTCTTTCGGGGGCCACCTGTTCTCGCGCGAGGCTTCGCGTACTGCTTTTGTAGCGTGAGCTACATTGGCCACTGTCTCGCCGTTTCGCGTGCTCCCTCCGTCGACCATACTGCGCATGCGCGAGTGACGTCACTGCTCACGCTACGTATATCCTGGCAAAGCCACTGCCAACTTTTTTTCTGCCCCTTTGTGCCGCTCGCGTTTCGTGTGTCATGGGCGCGTGGGGCGTATTTCGACCATCATCGCGCACCGCAACGCAGCACGAACCCCAAGCACCTCTTGAGCACAGCCCCACTGTGCCTTGTGGTGTCTGTCTGTCTGTCTGAAAAACTTTATTATTGTGTCATATTAGGGAGGGATTTTGAGGTATCCCAGAAGGGGCCACCTCTCACAACCACTAGGTGCGCTCCTCAGTGCAGGAGCCCATTGGCGACCGCTGCGGCTCGGGCGCGCTCGACTAGGGCCTTCTGGCTCACCAGGTCGGAGCAGCCGAGCAGGGCTGCCTCCCAGTTCTCCCAGGTAGGGTTGGGTTTTGGGGCGCGGTTCGGGGTTGACTGGCATGCCTATATCATGTGGAAGATGTCCGAAGACTTTTCCGCACAGTACGGACACTTTCCTGTACATGCAGGATCAAAGTTCTTTAAAACTGCCGGGCACAGAAGTGTTTTCGTATAAAGACGGAGTAGTGTGCGTTCCTCCGTCTTTGTAAGGCCCCTAAAGGGCTTAGGATGAATTGCATGGCCGGATTGGTATTAATCAGTAATTCGTCGAAAAGTGAGGGTCGGGTTGGGTTCAGGATCCGTTTCGCAAGGGTCTGAAGGCGTTGCCCGGAGAGTGAGCGCACGGACGGCGGCATCTGCCGTTTCATTGCCTTTGGGGCCCATGTGAGCAGGAGCCCATACGATCGTTCGAGACGCGGGGGCCCCGAGGTAGTCGCTATTTTGAAGGATACGATACGCAAAGAAAGGAATGTATCCCTGTTGAACATTTGTGCAGGCCCCTGTCGAGTCGGTAATGATGACTCGCGAGGCCTGGCCTGCGGCGGCTAACGCGGTGGCGACTTCCTCCGCATGTGTTATGTCTTGAGCTCGGAACGTTAGGCCGTTCACCACGACGTTTTGGTGGAGGACTGCGGCCGTGTACCACCCCCCACGGTGAGGGCCGGAGGCGTCCACGTAGGAGATTCCGTGTTTGTTTCCATAGTAGAGCACAGCCCCATTGTGCCTTGTGGTGCGTCCGTGCTATTCGAAACGCGAATGCCTAGACTGAAGCGGGAAGGCGTTCTCTTCGCGGGTGGGGTATCCAGGTGTGAAAGTGGACGAACGTGGCACCTTGTATTTTCGTTCGCTTGTTTTGTTTGCTTGCTAAAAGCTGCCGAGAGCGAAGCTGGGTGGCTGCGCCAGTCGTTGTCTCCTCCGTCCGTATACCTTTATTGTTTTCCTCTCACGAGGGAGGCCGACTGACCGCCCCTCCCCCTCCTCCCCCATTCATCCTTGTTCCTGGTCGGTTTCTTCTTCGTGTGTGCCGTGAGCGAGCACTGGTCGCGGATTTTCCCGCCCGCACGTGATGAGGAGCACGAACGGCGTGGGCTCTCCATGTCTTCGCTGCTCTCGCCGCCCCGGCGTCGGTCCGTTTCTTTCTTTCTTTCTTTCTTTCTTTCTTTCTTTCTTTCTTTCTTTCTTTCTTTCTTTCTTTCTTTCTTTCTTTCTTTCTTAAGGCATTATGAAGGCAACAGCCTTCATAATGTGTAATGTAAAATAGTTTGCTCTTATGCCTGCATTTAGTTTCTCTAGATATGATTTGCATGGTTTCGTTTATTGGGGCTTAACGTCCCCAAGCGACTCAGGCTATGAGGGTCGCCGTAGTGAAGGGCTCCTGGAGTCTCGACCACCTGGGGTTCTTTAACGTGCGGTGACATTGCATGGATCCCAACTATCTTTTAGCTAGGGATACAGATGTTGTTTCAGACATGCTCTGTATAAATGTTCAGAAATAAAATTCAATTGAAATTCGAAAAAATTCAAAACTTGTTGCGGGTCCGCTTGCACGCGGGGAGTGAGAGGGCGCGCGCATCGAGTGCAGGCTCGCTAACTGCGCATGCGCAGTAGGCACCTCGCGGGGAATAAATACTCCGCTGTGCTAAAACTCCGTTACAGTCTCTGGTGCCTGTCTCTCCACCGCGTTTTGCACCCGCGTTTAGGAGGCGGCCGTTTGATGTGCGTCTGGTGGTTGTGGAGGCGCTCGGAGCGTCCGGGGTGATTTCTGATGACTGCGTGGAGGTTACGAGGGAAAAAAAATACAGCTGCACTCGTTGGCGATCTATGGATTCCACGGACAAAGCACTACGTTTAACGGTTGGTGCTGGCTGCTCCATTCGCCTGTGCGAAACTGCGATGGTGGCGCCATCTTTCGCGTCCGTCGGAATGTACGACGTTTTGTTGCTATTGTCTACCGCGCATCAAGGCATCCTAGAGCAGGCGTACGAGAGATGCGGCGGGTCGTAGCTGGCGCAATTAGGGTGCGAAAGCACTGCTTCACTTCGTCATACGCAACCAAGAATCTTGTGGCGTCCCGGACCTTGAGGGCGCAGAAATGAAAAAAAAAATTGGAGGCTTATCAAGGTTAAGCCCAGTGGATGCGAAGCATGTTAAGCAGCTGCCTCAGTGTGGATGGGGCTAAGTAACGGAGAAGTGGTTTTAGGTTAATCGTCGTACTTTATTATTATTAACGTCCTTAGCGTTTGGAGGCATCTTGACCGCACACGCCCGGCGCGAAGACACTGGCGCGGTTGCGGGCACTGAGACTGACGCGACGGCGGGCGCGCGCCGCCTCATCCCTGGCGTGACGTCACATATCACGTGATGCAGCGATGGTGGCGCCGCGTCGCGCGCGACGGCGCGAAGTCATGTCACGTGACCTACTTGAAGGTCAGTGGTGGCCACCGCCGGGAGGCGACCGACGGCGCGATATGAGGCCCCATCTGCAGCCGGTGTGACGTCATCACGTGACGTCATGTCACGTGACCCCACTTCAGGGTCAATGGTGGCCACCGCCGGGCGTGGCGCGAAGGCCCGAAACCTACGTTAATATGCTTCGCATAATAAATATTAAGTACCGAGACTGGGAGGGCTCCGGAATAGTTTCGACCGTCTGGGGATCTCTAACGTGCACTGGCATCGCACAGCGCACGGGCGCTTTTTGCGTTTCGCCTCCACCGAAACGCGGCCGCCGCAGTCGGGCTCGAAACCTTGTACTCCGGCTCAGTAGCCAAGCGCGCTAACCAATGCGCCTCCGCGGAGGATGAGTTGGTTCTGTGGCAGTGCTGGCCCGCTTTGCACGATGTGTGAGTGAGCGCCCACTATATCCCTTTTATATATTTCCAGAGGGTGTACCATTAACTGTTTCGTCACGTTTCGCTTCGTCTAAATTTGGGTCACTGTCTTTTTCTTGGCTTTCCCTTTAATTATGTCCGTGTTGTTGTCCCCCCCCCCCCCCCCTGTGAAACGCTTTGGACGATATTTAGTCATTCTTCATTCAACTATTTGCGGTTACGAATGGAGGAAGACTTCTTCACGTGGCTGACGGATAATGATAAGAATAGGAGCCTGCCGTGCAGGCTGCTGCCTGAAAATAGGTCACGCGACTTTCTTGTCCCTCATGGCAAGTGCTCGAGTTAAAAATAATAAAAAAAAAAGAACTTTTCGAGGACGCCCAGTCCACTTATTGGCTCAGCTGAGGAGCGCGTGGTGTAATGGTTCTGTAACCCTATAGCAATGCGTGGGACGCGTACGATCCCAGTTGATACTATTTATTTATTTATTTACTTTTGCTGACGTTCTCTCGGCCAAGTCAAACCGTGCTGCTTTTCCCCTGTCGGTTTAAGGCGACTTCTCGGTCATCGATCGCGATCGGTTTTTGTTGTGCCTAGTCGTCGCCCTACCCTTGAGGCTCTCGTGTCTATATACCCCCCCCCCCCCCCCCCCCCGCGCGCACACTCACTCTCTCTCTCTCTCTCTCTCTGTCTCTCTCTCTCACACACACACACACACACACACACACACACACACACACACACACACACACACACACACACACACACACACACACACACACACACACACACACACACACACACACACACACACACACACACACACACGCACGCAGAGAGAGAATTTTTTTTCTTTGCTCCTGGGTCAGGCCGGTACAGGAGGCTTTAATTAGATGAGGGAACGGAGTGAATGGAAAATAAGTGAGTTAATGATCTCACGAATTGACTAATGAATGAGCCTGTGAATTAATTGGTCATCAATGAATGTGTCCCTCGCTCCCTGGCGCACACTACGCACGGGGGTGTGGGGAGTCTCTAGTCAGCGCGGGGTGCAAGTGTCGCCTCAGATCAGCTTCGCTGGCTCACCGCACGATAGCACTATGCTATCGCATTAATTCCATTGCCCTCCCTTTCCTCTCCTGGAGTGATTGGCTTCACTCGGACACCGCGGATGATCAGCGGGCCTTAGCGGAGCGAGCGCTCTAATTCGTGACTGGGAGTGCTGGCTTTAAATGCAATTTTTCCTCCTCGTCCTCGAAAGATGGAAGAGGTTTGTATGAGAATCCTCAGACGCCCATGAAAACCCGATAAATATCGTGAACGGTTGGTGGTTAATGGGGTTTAACGTCCCAAAGCGACTCAGGCTATAAGGGACGCCGCAGTGAAGGGCTCCGGAAATTTCGACCACCTGGGGTTCTTTAACGCGCACTGACATCGCACAGTACGCGGGCCTCTAGAATTTCGCCTCCTTCGAAATTCAGCCGCCGCGGCCGGGATCGAACCCGCGTCTTTCGGGTCAGCAGCCGAGCGCCGTAACCACTGAGCCACCGCGGCGGGGAAAATATCGTGAACGGCGACAGTAAAGAAGCTGGCAGCGAACTAGGCCGTGTCAGGGGACCGTGGCTGATGAAGGCGCGAGCAGCAGAGCCCCATCCGTCGCGGGGACAAGCATCGCCGCCACGTCCAAGTGTGAACAGCGACACCCTAGGGAAGCGCGTTGGCTGTTACCTCTTTATTTTGTTGTTGTTTACAGTAAGAAGGTGTTTTAAGGAACATCGTCTGGGATATAACCATCAGTGTAATCAGTCGCTTCGTGAGAAGAAGCAAAAGAAGAAGGCGACAAGCTACTTGCATTTACTTTCAGGGTGTACATGCGCTTTCCTCGTGAGACGCTAAAGTCCAAAAACCCCAACAACAGGCCAACAGTAATAACTCTAGCAGCAGCTAAACGATAGCTCCAGCAAGATCTGACAACACTCTTAACAGAACCCAATAACTGCCAAATCAGTTACCAATCTTAAATCCTCATGCAAGCATTGCGCAGAATGAACCCCGTCTGGCCACCACTTAACAGGCCAAATTTTTTGTTGTACCTTCCTCACGCGGTTTGGGAACCACGATGTCTTAAAAGGCGTTCGCGTGCCTGATCTCGGCTGTGTGGATTTCCGTGGCCTTGATTGCCGCAAGAAACCAGTGAGACACTGGTTGCTCCTGCTGGCCTCTTCTGACATTCTCCAGTGTTTTGGGGGAAGTGCCAGATGAAATTATTCAAAGGTAGATCTTTTCTGAACATGTGAACAAGATTAACCTAAAGGGGAAAAAGATTAAAGACGATGTGCTAAATCATCGTCCCCCATAGCCCGAGTCGCTTTAGGACGTTAAACCCCGTAAAACCGACTGAGTCACCTAAGTGTTTGAAATAACAGAAAAGAAGTGAAAGTGTCACAGAAGTTGGCAAAAAAAATTGAATACACTTAACAATGGAAGCTTCTGGTTGCATTGACGAATTCGCGAAGGTACAGACGAGCAAGATCAGATGAAGGCAGAACGAGGGTAGGAGGACCTCTTCAAGCAGAATGGGATGACACTCTGACCTGTGTTGGGTAAAGAGTTGGGGTAAAAAAGGTTGATGAAGCGATAACGCTACGTGATGGTGATCACTATATAAGCGACAGTAGTAGCGGCATAGCTCTCTCTTTATGCCACGTCTGCGTTTTTTGATCCGCCAGCAATCACGAATTCAGGAAGCCTGTACCAAGTAGCCCATGTTGAATGCTTTAATGATAGCATCATCTTGTGGCCCCCTCTTAAGAGACCCGACGTTGTGTCCGCATGTAGTGTACAACTCCAGCGAGCCCAGCTACGCCAGCACACACGCAGCGCCCAGTGCTGTAAGGTAGATGAATCCCCTCTTTAGCAACCAAGTTGAACCTCTCAGGCTGCAGGTGCTTCCCGCTATGTCCTCGACATAATTGCACCCTATATCACACATATATTTAACCTTTGTCTAGTCAATGGCGTGTTTCCACAGAAGATGCAGACTGCGAAGGTAACAGTTGTATACAAAAAGGGAGATAAAAATGACTTTGCAAACTATAGGCCATTGTCAATATTGCCTGTTTTCTCCAAAGGGTTTGAAAAAATAATTTTGTCCCGGATGAATAACTTCTGTAATAAGCATAATATAATGACCCCTTCACAATTTGGATTTCGGAAAAATCTGTCAACGGAACTCGCTTTGTTAGAACAAAAAGAATTCATTTTAAACTCTTTCGATGACAAATGCTTAGCTTTAGGAATATATGTAGATTTTTCGAAGGCCTTTGATCATCTTAACCACATGTTACTGCTTAAAAAGCTTCAGGTATATGGTTTCCGTGGACAATCCTTGTTACTTTTGAGCAGTTATCTAAAACATCGACAGCAGTATGTAGAATTAAACGGTCACCGATCAGATGTCAAAGCTATCTTATCTGGTGTGCCCCAAGGCAGCATCTTGGGCCCATTCCTTTTTAATATATATGTGAATGACATAACACAAATAGACAAAGAAACAAAAATTGTAATATATGCAGACGACACCACCTTGCTTTTTTCCGGGTCATGCGCCTCATCTATGATTGCAAAAGCAAACACAACGCTTACTCAACTTGAAAAGTGGACAAGATTTAATGCCCTCAAGATTAATACCTCAAAAACTAAAGCTATTATTTTCCGCCCCAAGAACAAGAACATCCAAAATAATGATGGTATATTTCTTGATAATTTTAAAATAGATGTTGTTAGCTCTTTCAAAATACTAGGTGTATTTTTCAATGAGAAAATGACTTGGGACGAGCACATAAATTACGTAGCATCTAAACTATCCCGTGTCATAGGAACAATTTACGCTCACAAAAACATTCTCCCTGTAAATGTGAAAATGCTTTTGTATAAGTCATTGTTCTGCTCGCATCTTAATTACTGTCACTTGGTATGGGGAAATACATCTTTCACAAACCTCCGAAAATTACTTACCCAACAAAAAAGAATTCTTAGAATAGTATATAATGTAGCATATGACCACCCATCCAAACCACTTTTCGAGAAAGGGGACATAATGCCAATTAATGATTTATATGCATACTACTTACTCTTTAAATACAAAACCGAAAATAAAAACAATACTCCCTTCATTGCCACACTGGCTTCATTATGCAAAAAACACGCATCGTACAAAACAAGAAACAACGAAATATGGCACATTTATGCATACAGAACAGGGTATGGCAAACAGATGCTTAGGTATAGTCTACCGCACTATCTCAACCTCTGCCATAGTCACAACATGACTGTTGAGCACTCGAAAAAAAAAGAGTTGCAAAACTTTGTTTCAAGTATATGTAACCGGGTGTAACTTTGAATTGTAATTTCTGTAATTTTGTATAATTTTTGTGGTTGTTATTTTGTAACTTCTAAATTGTAATTCCTGTAATTGTGTTTAAATTTATGTTATTACAATTTTGCAATTTGTAATTTTTGTGTAATTTTGCCTTTACGTTTGATTTTTTACGCGTTACAAAGTGTTACAGTTGTGTCAGAAAATAGGTTCTGTTCATGCTTCCTTTATTTCGTTAGTATTACTGCCACGTTTTTCTTTTTTTCTTTTTTTTTTCTTTCTTTTTTTAAGTTTTGCCGGTATGCTGTTATGTTGTCTGCATATTTTCCCTGTACAACTTATATCTATTTTTGGGGAGGCGAGAGCTCGTCAAGCTACACCCCTAGCTTTTTCTCTCTGCCTCCCTCATCCTTGTGATGAAAAATAAAGGCATTATTATTATTATTATTATTCTTGTTTCGGCGAATTCAGTTCATTGGCAGCGGGGAAAAGTGGAGATGTATAGAACCGAATCGAACCAAAATATAGATAGGTCGTGACGGTCCGGGGAACCGGCGATGTGAGCCAACAACTTCTCTAAAGCTCGCTGACCCGTGACGTCGTCGCTGTACGGCCGCCGATGCTCTCTGGAGCGGCGCGTGCGTGTTCTGTTTTGGTCGATGGCGGCTACTACGGAGATCGGGAATCGTTCCAAGACCTGCCTTCGTGCGTAGATCGTCGCCCCTACGTGACGGTATACACGAACCTTGAGTTCGATCTCACGCCCCCTCCCCCATGTCACTGCCGGGTGAGGGAGAGACACGCAGACACTCAAGCTGCTGCTGTTGTGCTTGGGATCGGTCCAAGCGAAGCGGTTCGCACGGTCATTGTTCCAGTCGGCGTCCCCGGCCGTGATGATGACGCCCGGCCGCCGCGTTTCGCTGTTGCGTCCAGGAGGGACTGTAGGCGTGAAAAAAAGAAAAGAAAGCTAACCTGTTGCCTTTGTGTGCCTTCTTGGTCGGTGTCTTCCTCGCACATCGCACCCGTGTCGTCACTGGGGTTTGTCGGTTTCGAAGCGATGTATAGCGCGTCGCGATGACGGTGGTCGAGGGGAACGAATGGGAATCGTTGTAAACATGTTTTCTCTATCGCTATTTTTTGTTCACTCCGTCGAACGAGGATTTTAGGTCATCGTTACGTAGGAGTTCACAGTCCCACTAAAAACAGCGTATGATGTTAATGGCACTTCTCCTACGAGTAACTATAGCGTGTGAGTGCCCGCAAGAGCTGTCGAGGAGCGGAAACCGCGAAAAAACTTTGTAAGTTTAAAGGGTCAGTCTACTCACCGAGATGAGTATAAATAATGGCATATTCTGGTAGTTGGCACCCTATAACATCAATAACGAGGGGTCTGCGCCCGATTTAGGCAGGAATTTATATTTTATTTCGGCGTTAAAAGTCGCGTAAAAAAGCATGGTGGCGACCCCAAACGTTCATTTTGTTCAAGAAAGTGGTAGTCTTTTTTTGTAGAAGCATAAGTGAATATACTACGTACCATATTTGTATGCCCCAATGTCAGAGAAACGCACGTTTTGTTCTAGTAAACTGTAGAAGGCGTACCGCTCGCTTTTTCTGTAAATCACATGAATATTTATAGTTACACGTACGCAAAACGCAGGCACATTCCCACTTTTAGTTCAGCGTATGCTAGCAGAGACGCAAAAATAAACTCAGCCTATAGTGGCGCCATCTGGTCGTCAGTACGGGAACCATTGCTGTAAACAAACCGACTCTCCACTTAAGCCTAGGAGCGGCAGAATCGTCACTCTAATTATTAAAATAAAGCAAATTTATCTCCTATATGTTTTCTTACAGGCGAGATGAGACGAAACGCACTGAAAAAGGCAGCAACAACGAGAATTCAGTCCGAAGCGAGAGGTCCGGCTTCGACGGGCGCCGCCATGTTTGTCGCCGCACGGCGGAAATCCAGATGGTTGCTAGATGAGACTACCATCTCATACAGATGTGTTCCCACATTAATAAATTCTATTTTAAAATGTTCTACCGCACTCCTTGGCACCACAGCTGGCTAAACGGTAATTTGAGTAAAGAGCTATCGGTTGCCGCAAAGAAAATATGGTCGATAAAATTCAGTAGACTGACCCTTTAAGTTTAAGCCTGCAGCCTCGTCCCGAAGGGTTTGTTTTCCTCACAACGGTGAAGTTGAAGCTGCAAGGTTCAGCGTTTTTTTTTTTTTTTAAAGCTAAGCGCAGATGCCCACGACCGAAACTTAAGCTGGGCACTTCGCCTTTAACCGCCGCAAAGTACTGCGTGGCCGATTACTTTTTCTTTTTAAGGAAACTGGCGCGGAGCAGCTCATTTTGCGTCCCGTTGTCGGGATGCAGTCTTCCGTTGTACGATTATCAACTGGACGCCCCACTCCAGCTGTAGCGTTCATTGTATCGTGCTTGCGTGCTATTACTCCGCTTTTAACTGAGGACATCACACGCGCCCGACCTGTATATATGTTAAAATGTAACTGTATTACTGATACCTCTTTCCCCTCTCTATCCTTTCTGGCTGTCCCCTCACCTCTTTCAGTTCATTTTTCGAGTCTGCCTTCATTCGTTCTCTTTCCGCTGCCCCAGCTCAGGTGCTTCCCGTATTGATGGCAGATGCAGGAGCCAGCACAAATCTTTTCCTCCCTTTTATTATTACTTTATCTTAAAATAAACCACTACCACTACTACTCACGTTGTCAATTCTGTTGTTACGCATAAGCAAGATCTGGAAGCTCGCGCGTTCAGGGGTTCACCTCTTAGCCGCGGTCGTGAGTGGGAGTCGCAGTGGCGATTGCGCGATCGCGGCGACGGAGCGACGCCCCTTGGCCGTGGCTCGGCGTGTTCGAAGCCTGCTTCGAAGGCGAGTCCGTTGAACGCCGGTGTCGGGCGCGCGTACGTGTGTGCGAACACGTTCACGGGCATCGCAGGATGCGGCTGATTGCGTGAACGACGCTTCTTTGTTGGGGCGCCGCGACGCTATATAGTCTGCTTCCTTCGCGGTGGGAAACCTTGTGTACCGCTACCTTCGCCTGCTGCAGCTTTGTAATCACGGCAAAGCCTTTACTGCCTTCGTCCTCCTGAGAGATTCGCGCCTTATCACTGAATATCCCAGGTGATGAAAATGTGCGATATAAGTTACAGCATGTGTAGTCGTTGGTGGTGTTTGCAGCTCGGAAATGTGCGGAACCCGGTATAGAGTGATTAATTGAGAAAAACAATATGGTGGCGAACAGCTTCCTGCCAAGAGACTTTGCTCGCTGCGTCAGCATAAAGTTTAGTCTACTTTTTGTACCTAGCAGCCCAGTGGCGTTAATTCCCCAAGCGAGACGAGAATTATTTATTTATTTAATAATTATTTATTTAGTAATACTGCCAATCCCTTTTTCAGGGATTTTTACATTATATTTAACTTACTAGGAGAAGGTGTACTACTCAGCCGTCAGCATGGCTGGGTTCAGTACTAGCGAACTCGGCGATACAGTTCACAAAACAGTTGAGCGGCAGGCAACAGAATCCAACTTCTTCGTCTGCCATAGCGGCCACATGAGGCGCGTTCAATATAATTCACTGCAATATATATACGAGGGGGGACCCAAAAGAAACCGGATTTTTCGTATAAAAACTTTATTTATTAACTCTTGCACAAAATTCCTTCAGTCACCTTCAAAGTACTCTCCATGAAATGCGATGCACTTATCAAGTCTTTTTTCCCACTGTTTGAAGCATCTCTGGAACCCTTCAACCTTGATATCGTCCGGTGCCCTCTGCGAAGCTGTCTGTACGGCCACCACATCACCAAAACGCTTCCCTTTTAGACTTTTCTTCATTCTCGGAAAGAGAAAAAGTCGCACGGGGCTACTAGGTCTGGTGAATATGGAGGGTGGGGAACGACAGTCCATCCCCGATAAGCCAAATAGTAGGTCACTCGTAAGGCCGTGTGTGCGGGGGCGTTGTCGTGATGAAGGAACCAGTCACCTGATCGCCAACGTTCCTTGCGTTTCCTCCGCACATCCTCTCGCAGACGTTTTAAAACTTCCAAATAAAAGTGCTTGTTAACAGTCTGGCTAGGGGAAACAAATTCCTGGTGCAAAATTCCGCGAACATCACAAAAGACAATGATCATTGTCTTCACATTCGACTTCAACTGCCTTGCTTGTTTTTTTGGTCTCGGAGAGTTCGGAGACTTCCACTGGCTTAACGCTTGCTTAGTTTCTGGATCATACCCGTAACACCAACTCTCATCACCTGTAATGACTTTGGTGAAGAAGTTTGGATCACTTTCAATCTCTTTTTTTTAATCCCTACTCAAATTTAATCGAATGTTCTTTTGATCCTGTGTGAGAATGCGAGGAAGAAATTTAGCGAAAACACGTCTCATTTGCAACTGCTCAGTCAAAATTCGCTTACAGGAGCTCCAACTCACCCCTGTCTGTTCTGAAATTTGGCCGATCGTGAAACGACCATCTTTGTTCCTTTTTGGCGGATTTTTTCAACGTTTTCATCGTTTCGAGACGTTGAAGGATGCCCAGAACGAGCATGGTCTTCGACACTCATCTCACAACGTTTGAAGCGCCCAAACCACTCGGAAACTTGTGTGCGGCTCATAGCACCCTCTTTAAAAGTCTGTTGCAACATTTGGTAAGCTTCCGTTGCCGATTTTTCAAGCAGGAAACAAAACTTCAAACACACTCTCTGTTCTTTTAAATTTGCCATAAAGATTTCGCAGGCGGAACAAAGTAACTGCAAGCGAAACACAACACTACGCTCAAATGTTTGCCTACAAATTTGTCGTCTGAACAGCTGTTTCGTGAAGGTCTCTGCTAACCCCATCTAGCGGTAGAACTCTCTACTACGTCTACGAATGGTAGCGCGCTCTCAGTTCGGTTTCTTTTGGGTCCCCCCTCGTATATATATATATATATATATATATATATATATATATATATATATATATATATATATATATATATATATATATATATATATATATATATATATATATATATATATATATTGCTACGGACGCTGGGAGGACGACCAAGTGGTTTTGTAAAGAAGACGACGCTGAGGTGCGCGCTTGTGTGCTGAGAGACTGCTCCAAGCCGTCGGTCCCTTGCGTGGCAGGTTACCTCTGCTGTTTCTAGCCGCCACGTATCAATATATATATATATATATATAAAACAACCGGTCTATCAATCAACCCATTGTTGGTTGTGTCCAGGAACAGTAGGAGCCTTTAACATGGGTCTTACATGCGACAGATGTGAACACTCAATCCGAGATCACAATATTAGGGTATACAAATTTAGGCGAAGAGATAGTAGCGTTATAGAACGAAAAAAGGTAAAGCAGAGGAGCAAGAAAGAAATGTGTCATATATATATATATATATATATATATATATATATATATATATATATATATATATATATATATATATATATATATATATATATATATATATAGGGAGAGAGAGAGAAGAGCGGTCCGAAAGCTCGGCTACTTTGGTGTATAAGATGTATGGGAAATTTGAATTGCTCCAAGAGAGAGTCTATTCATTCAACATTTCTCGAGATATTCGCCGTTAATATGAATGCATTTCTGCATGTGATATATAGATTCACTATTACATACAGTATTGCCAGCAGCAAGGACTTCAGCTCTCCACTTTTGTTTATATATCTAGTCAGCATTTTTATCTGGAAAAGCATCGTGAAGCAATCATACCTCTAAAACGACATAGAGACATCACTATAAAGCATTTCAAGACAACACTGTCATGCGGCATAATCTACTGCTAAAGTCCACACAAAATTTCGGTCCTCACCTGGTACAAGAACATGCTCAAACAGAAATACTAATGATAATAGTAATTATAATGATGATTAGTTATTAGGAGAGGCAAAGTGCAGTAAATATCTCTCGTCTTGCTAACCTCCACCGCGCCATTAAAGGGAATGATTGACGGAGGGAGTGAAAGACGGTAAAGAGGTATAGGCGCTGACGCAGTGGACGGCTCCGGACTAATTCTGACCGCCTGGGGAGGTTCTTGTGTGTTGTGTGCTTACTTAATGCACGAACGATTGCATCAGAAAGGAGGGCCCAAAAGGACCAGACAAATATTTATCTTGACGGCTTACTGAGAAACATCATGGAGGCGGTAGAGAAATAAGAAACAGGTGTGGACAGTTACACTTCAGAAAAAACAAACAGTGTATGTAAGGCATAGTACGTGGCGTGCCTTTGTTTCTTCCGACACTGGCGAGACGCATTAGAGACGCTAAGGCCGCCGCGAAAAAAACTGGATCAGCCGTGCGACCGCGTCGGAACGCGGAACGCTCGGGCTAACACGGCTACCCTTTCCCCCACGTCCACCTCCTCCTCTAGTGTTTCATTGAGCTCGATTTTTGCGTCTCTTTTCTACTCCGGTCGGTTTTTCTAAAATTAATCATGCTTTGTATTTTACCCCATCCCGTCATCTCGTGCTCACGTGCTGCTTTTACCTGTTTTTTTTTTACCTGTTGTCTCTTATTTCATCGGATTCTGCCCAGTGCGGTGTCCGTGGCGCGTCGGGAAATGGGACGCGTCGGCGTAATGCAAGGTCGTCGATGGGAGTTGGAAGCATGAGAAAAAGAAAAAATGTAAAGGAGACCGTCCACGACGCGGCGAACGTTTCTCTCGAAATGGGAGCGCTGCGAATTGCCTGCGTCAGGCGGCGACATTCGAACCGCGTCGTGACGAGTCATTGAAGCGTGCAGAGCCGCTTTTTGAACCTTTCCTCTTTTTTTTTGTTGCGTTTTTCGACGACTGCACGTTCGTCAGCGCAGCGTTATAGCCTTGGCTGTTTTTTTAGTTTTTGTAGTTTAATGGATTAAGTTGCTGTAAGATTAGATACAAGGTGGATACACCGTAGCCTGTATCTCTTATCTGCAAGGATTAAATATATTTAGCACATGTGTTCAGTGTTTAGGTCTTCTTGCTCGCCGCGGAGAGTGGACGGAACAGCGTCAGTCCGTTATTTCCCCCTCAATTTTGTTATTATATTGAATCCAGGAACAAGCGCACCAAGATACTGAGATGGAAAGCGAGAAACTGTGAACACACTGCACAGGTGCGCCCGCATACTGTATGGGTGACTTCTTAGGTCGCCGCGGCGGCCGAATTTCGATGAAGGCGAAATTCTAGAGGCCCGTGTATTGTGCGATCTCAGTGCACGTTACAAGAACCCCAGGCGGTCGAAATTTCCGGAACCCTTCACTACGGTGTTCCTCATAGCCTTAGTCGCTTTGGGACCTTAAACCCCACAAAACAAAAACAAACCTAAACTTATTAGGTTGCAGACAGGATGAGCAGCGTTTGCCGGACCAGAACAGCAAAAAGAAGCGATTGGTGAACTTGTGTAACTAAAGCATCGTTGCCATCTGCGCACTTTTTAAAGACTGTTTACATTCTGATGGTGCAGGGAAAGAATAAATCTACTGTATCAACGGGACGACAGGTAACGGAAACACTACAGGCTCTTCTGCCCTATAGTATCGCCGGTGAACATGTGCATTGCCGGTTGCTTTGTCATGCAGAGCAGTATTAACTCACCACAAAGCCTGTACACTCTTCCGGACGAAACTAGTCATGCATTCCAGAATCCATTAGCCTACGTCTTGTAACGAGCTGCATCCTAGAGTGCGTATGCAGTGCTGGACCAACTCACTCATTAACCTATGTCCTGTCGCGAAGAGCCTCATAGTGGACGCATGCAGCGCTACACCCGCCGCGGTGGCTCAGTTACGGCGCTCGGCTGCTGACCCGAAAGACGTGGGTTAGATCCCGGCCGCGGCGGCCGAATTTCGATGAAGGCGAAATTCTAGAGGCCCGTGTACTGTACGATGTCAGAGCACGTTAAAGAACCCCAGGTGGTCGAAATTTCTGGAGCCCTTCACTACAGCGTCCCTCATAGCCTTAGTTGCTTCGGGACGTTAAACCCAATAAACCAAAACCAAACCAAACCATGCAGTGCTGCACCAACTCGCCCAGTAACCCACGTCCTGTCTCTAACAGCCTCATAGTGGGCGCATGCAGTGCTGCACCAACTCGCCCAGTAACCCATGTCCTGTCGCGAACAGCCTCATAGTGGGCGCATGCAGTGCTGCACCAACTCGCCCAGTAACCCATGTCCTGTCGCGAACAGCCTCATAGTGGGCGCATGCAGTGCTGCACCAACTCGCCGAGTAACCCATGTCCTGTCGCGAACAGCCTCATAGTGGGCGCATGCAGTGCTGCACCAACTCGCCGAGTAACCCATGTCCTGTCGCGAACAGCCTCATAGTGGGCGCATGCAGTGCTGCACCAACTCGCCGAGTAACCCATGTCCTGTCGCGAACAGCCTCATAGTGGGCGCATGCAGTGCTGCACCAACTCGCCCAGTAACCCATGTCCTGTCGCGAACAGCCTCATAGTGGGCGCATGCAGTGCTGCACCAACTCGCCCAGTAACCCATGTCCTGTCGCGAACAGCCTCATAGTGGGCGCATGCAGTGCTGCACCAACTCGCCCAGTAACCCATGTCCTGTCGCGAACAGCCTCATAGTGGGCGCATGCAGTGCTGCACCAACTCGCCCAGTAACCCATGTCCTGTCGCGAACAGCCTCATAGTGGGCGCATGCAGTGCTGCACCAACTCGCCCAGTAACCCATGTCCTGTCGCGAACAGCCTCATAGTGGGCGCATGCAGTGCTGCACCAACTCGCCGAGTAACCCATGTCCTGTCGCGAACAGCCTCATAGTGGGCGCATGCAGTGCTGCACCAACTTGCCGAGTAACCCACGTCCTGTCGCGGACAGCCTCATAGTGGGCTCATGCAGTGCTGCACCAACTCGCCCAGTAACCCACGTCTTGTTGCGGACAGCCTCATAGTGGGCGCATGCAGTGCTGCACCAACTCACCCAGTAACCCGCGTCCTGTCGTGGACAGCCTCATAGTGGGCGCATGCAGTTTTGCATCAACTCACCTAGTAACCTACGTCCTGTCGCGAATAGCTATGCAGTGGTGCATCAACTATGAATTCGCGGTAATGCTTATCTTGCTGCTAAGGCAGCCGAGCGCTTAACGCTGTGAGGTGCGCACTTTTGCGCTCACCGGTTTATTACTCTGCGCCGGTGTTAATGAAATTATGCGACGTGTGATGATGTCGACTGTGCCGTTGTGGTCATGGAGGATATTAAACGTGCACGGGCCCGCCACTCTTACTTCGTTTAGCAGACAATTCAGTTTGCAGTAAAAAAAAAAATAGTTGCAATTCTCCTTCGCTTTGCTTTGCCTGCTGTCTGGGTATCCTGCTAAGGGCACGCCTAGGTGAAGAATGAATGAATGAATGAACTAGAAAGAAACCACACAAAACAAACATGGACGAGTAAAGGACAGGGCACTGCACGTGTCCTGTTCCCTTCTTGTCCATGTTTGTTTTACGCAGTAGATGACACGCCGAACAGCGTAGTGTCCTAATGAATGAATGAATTGGTTAAAGAAAATGGTGCACCTCGAATTGCCTGGAGTGATTCATACCGCGCGCGGAGGGTGGATTGGTGAAAGCCGTAACAGCCAACTAGCAACAAGAGCGCTGCGCAAGCAGTAGCCGTCGCGGCCGTCCAAGGTCGGTGGATCCATCTATCGGAGAGCGCCCGCAGTGCGCCAGGAGCGTGACGTATGACGTGGGCTTTTGTTCTTGTTTCTCGCTTTCGTTTTTCCTTCACTCATTCAGCCCATCCCCCGTGATCCCCTCTCTAGTACCCTCCGGAGTTTCCGTATGTCTGCACCAGATGGCAGGACCGTCGTGTACTGGCGGTGCTTTGCACGCTGGTTGAAAAGCGGCGGGAATGAAGGGATCGAGAAGGAAGGGTAATAATGCACTTGGCAATTCATAATTACTTGCTGTTAACTATATTGAGTAGTGCGAATAGAAATCGCCTGAAGTTGCGTGATCTAAGGTTATTTTATGCCATTGCATCGAATTTGTCTGGGTAATTTCAGTTTTCACCTTTTATCGATTCCGTGCATTTGTCAGATTACTTCGAAGCATTTATTTTACCAGTAATTTTTCGTTCTGGCTTACCAGTTTAGTCGGCAATCTTTATTTATTCTGGTCTGCCATTTTTTTTTATTTAATTGCTCAGAAGCGTTACTGAGGAGAGAAAAAACAGAGTCCCGTCTTCTTCGCCCCTGCAACGCCTCATTATTTTCTTCAAGGAATCACGTGCTTCAGAATAAATGCGACGTGGAAGTCAATCAGGCGACCATCTACAGATCTGCAAAGCTTGTGAGAACTAATTGCCACTTGAATGATAAAGCTGTAATGCATGCGTAACTCTTGCACATAGAGTACGAAAGCCGTACCAGGCTCACAATAACAGTGATTCGCCCACCCTTTGCTTTTTTTTTCTTTTTTAGGCTGCAGGTCACGTACGGATGAGATCAGCTACATATCCGAATTACTGAACCCCAAATGGGAGTATCGTAATAAAACTAGGCAGTGCAATTTGTTTTCGTGGAATCGTGACCGTATCGCAGTTTTGAGTCGTCGCTCTGCTCCCTAAAGAGCGTTATCCGCTCTTACTTGGCAGACAAAGCCTGAAGCAAAGAAACATTACGCTGCTCTGATCACCGCGTTATCGCTGCTTCATCCTCTTCTGTTTTTATTGATTTTACGGCCGCTAGATGGCAGGGCGATATGGAGCGATGCCGAATACATATTATCATCATCATCGTTATGGTGGTTTGACTGGGTTACGACCTCAACGCTGTGTTCACACCGCAGTGAGGTGTGTATACCGTAATGTGAGTTTTCACACACGCGTGCGGCGTCATTCCTCCTCCTTCCTCCTGCGGTGGCAACGCTGGTCGTAACCGCGGTCGAAGAAACGAGAGGGCGCTCGCGAGCTCGATTCTCACCAAAATGGCGCCGGCCTGAGTGTAAGAGGTCACGCTGTGCGAGCGGGCGCCGCGTCCGCGCCGCTGTCCCAGCGGCGAAGACCTCCTTCTCTCTCTGGGACTCCCTTGTGTGTAGAACCTGGGGCGTGCGCCCGCGGCGCGCGTGCGGTGTTCGGTTCTGTTTGTCGTCGTTGCGTGCGCCGGCGGCCCGTCTTCCGTCGGCGCAATGTCGTCGGGACCGCCGCCGCCGTCCAAACAGAAGCTGCAGCAGCAGCAGCAACGACGGCAGGCGCCGGGTGTGCCGGTGGCGAAGTCGACGTCGGAGCCCGCCTCGCCGACGTCCGAGCTTGCCAGCTCCTCAGCATCCACCGCTGCTGCGTCCCGTTCGGGAACCGATACAGTGAACCTTTCTCCGTTGGCGAGTCCGCAGATATCGCACGAACAGCTAGTCTGCATGGCGTCCAACAGCAAGAACTGGCCCGGTCCGTCGCCGTTGCCGCACGGAAGCTACCGGCACCGATGCCGCTTCGAGTGCGTGCACACCGGACAGTACGGCGTCGTCTACGTGCGGCCGAAGAACTGGAACCCAGGTACTTAACCGCGCGGCGCCACATCGTCGCCGGCGCGCGCGTCACGTTCTTTTGTCTGTGTTTTACAGCTTCAACGATTGTGGCTGTGCGACTCATTGTCACGTGATCCATTAAGTATGAGCGGGTCTGCACCCCCGTTGGTGGTGCACACTCACATCTGAACACCCCGAGCACATTTCCCCGACAGATTCTTCCGCGTCTCTTCTTAGGCGTACTGCTGTTGCTGAAAGGGAATGCCAGCTGTCTTGTGCATACGCATATCGTTCGTGGCGTTTTAACGTCTCGAATCTGCACTTAGGGCTACGGGGGACACCGCAGTAGAGGTGTGCGGTTCAATTTCGGCCACCTGTGGACACTTCTTTAACGCGCACTGACGCCAGGCGTCACTTCCGTCTCACCTCCATCATAACCCGCCCCGGGATTCGATCTCACGACCTTGTGCTTGGAAGCCGAACGCCGTAACTACTTAACCACCTTCTGGCCAAACGCAAATATAAACATTTGACCAGACGGGGTTATCCAGTTGGACCTAAAGTTCTCGAATATGCGCCATCTGTAGTCGCGTGATCCCTTTGGGTCAGTGTGGACACTTAGCGGGTATCAGTAGGGAGCCTACATGTTGCGCCACGCAATATATGTAAGCTGCCTAGAAGTTAGCAGATGATTGCGCCGCCTATCGGCCGAGCTGTCAGCTATCGGTGGCGCCCTGCATCACTTGTCTCGCTGTTACATCACTGTGCTGAGTTGCGCTGAGCAGTTCGTCTGAAGGCAGTAGGTGGCGCGACATTCTGCTAACCTCCGAGTATTGGCCCAATCAGATCACCGAATCAACACGTGTGTGCCTTAATTGCGAGTTTCGCAACTGGTATGGTGAAAGAGCTGTGCTCATGCTTGAGCGTTTGGAACAGCTATTATATGATGGAACAGGCCGCAGCTGGCAAAGGACAGGGTTAATCGGAGAGACATAGGAGATGCCTTTGCCCTGCAGTGGGCGTAATCAGGCTGATGATGGTGATGATATGCCTCCCTTCGCTTCGTCGCGGTGGGAGGGGCAAGAAGACCTAGAGTTCCTTTTAGAGCGCAGCTCTTATGCTCCTGTCCCTAGGTCCTGCGGCGTCGGCGTAGTCGGCGTAACACGCCACCAGCCAGCGGTGGCGGCAGGCGGCGTGCGAACAGCTGCGCTCAAATTTAGCACTATCGACTGTCGTACGGGGCGTCTCTTGGAGCGTGTTCAAAAATGGGGCCGGAAGTCGGACTTTTTCTTTGTACACAGAGCTTCCGGGAGTGGACATAATTGTTTGAGAGTCTCTGGGGTACCTAGTGTTTAAAACCGTGTAAGCGTATCTTAAGAGGTGGAGAATGGATAGCGACGGCTCAGTGGTTGTCCCTCCACGACTTTTTCGCCCAGGCATATTGTTCGCACATCTCCCCCACTCTTCCGGACCGGTGTAGCGAAAATTGCCCTCAGAATTTAAACGGGACTATAGTTGGGGCATTTCGCTCAGATCCAAGTAGTTGAACGTTTTTTTTTTTTCATACTTTTACTCTGTTGTTATCGGATGAATTAATGGATGGTAAGAAAAATTCCCACCAATCTGAACGTTACAACTCGTCAACGGCCCAGCCCTAACAGAAATAGTAAAAGCTTCTCCTCTCCTTTTTTTTTATTTCTTTTGCCCCCTACCAAGAGGGACAAAAAAAAAGGGAAGTCGTTCGGAGGCCGTGTATCGATTTTGTTTCGTCAGAATGTGTCAAAGGAGGGCGTCTTTTGCAGCGCTCTGTTTGACCGCGTCGGCTGTTTTCGGGGAGGCTGCTTCGGTCACGCCACGCCAGGGCGGTCACGGCTGCTCCAGCTCAGTGCCCCACTATTCGCTGGTCTTGCTGAACGCGCTGATATTGGCTGTCGTGTGGCTCTGAAGGGGTTTGTTTGCACGGTCATACTTAAGTTGGACACCGAAGACAGATTGAGGTTGACCTGTATTGATCGTACGCACCCCGTTCCGTAATCACAAAGATCTTATACTTTTATTGAAAACGGAGCTCTTATTAACTATAAAAGTGGGGGTAAAATGGAATGCAGGTGTCGCCGGGAGCGGCCGTTCTTGCAAGCTATCTGTGACGGCGTCAATACTGTTTTCCCTTTTAATTGCCGATCTCCGAGGCTGCGTCGCCCTGCCATTCACATCCGTTGGGGATCACGGAGCCCTTTGTTTCCTTAAGGTCGCGAGTTTATATCTAGCGGCGGTGATGTAAATGGCGTATTTTGCTGCCGAGCAAGAAGCAACAGCCACGAAGAGCACAGAATAGATCGTTACTGAGAACAATAATTGGAGGGTGTTGTACTTAGTGTCCTTAAAGGAGTATAGCAAAATTAAAAATTGGTTTTGAGTAAATGAAATGACGCAGTAAATGTCTCACATATCTCGGTGGACACCCGAACCGCGCCGTAAGGAAAGAGAGGAAGATGGGAGTGAAAGAAAGAGGGAAAGAGGTGCCGTAGTGGAGGTCTCCGGAATAATTTCGACCATGCACTGACATCGCACAACACACGGGTGCCTTTTGCGTTTCGCCTCCATCGAGGCGCGGCCGCCGCGGTCGGGTTCGAACCCGGATAAACCAGGGGGAAGGGGGAGGGGGGGGGGTACATAAGACTGTATGTGCTATGTATAAGGAGGCATATCTAAGACAGACAACGCGTAAACATGTTTTGATTCTACACCACGCGCGACCAAGTTGGATCTACTCTCAGAACTAACCGCGAGCGGCGCGTCATCATGACGCATGGAATAGGGTTCAGAAATGTGACGCTTGCATGTTGTTGCGGCTATAGCCCCTCAACAGACTAAATGTAGCGTCATCTCCTCTCTCCCTCTCATGCGCCGCCGTTCCTTCTCTCGTGTGTCAACTGTGGCTCCCCCTACGCGATGCGGGTTGACATTACTTTTGGTTCTTTTAGGGGGCTGTAGTTGTGGCGCGTCCGTAGAGTGATATGATCTAAGATGGCGCTGCTTGTGTCGCCCGTCTGTTCGGGGTCCCCGGGGCAGCCCGCTGTTCTTGCGCGTTCGGCAAGCGGTGCAAGTGAAGACCCAGTGCGCAGTCTGCTCCTGACGAACAATTGCGAGTTGCAAGTACGCGTTGGCGCTACTGCGTTGTGAAGCTGCGCTGCGACGCGTGCCAGCTCTTCCTTCTTTCCGTCCTCTCTCTCTCTACACTGACATCTGTAAACGGCAGTGGTAGCTTCCGCATCGATGCCAGTGGACTGAAGAATGCTTCTATAATAATAATAATAATAATAATAATAATAATAATAATAATAATAATAATAATAATAATAATAATAATAATAATAATAATCTTTATTCAGCATAATCTGAACATACAAAGAAACGGAAGCGCCGAAGCCACAAGTGGGCTTGTGCGGCGACAACCGGCAGCCGCGGCAATCTTCGCGCTACATCAGAGCTCCATCAGAGGCAAAAGAAAATTAAAAGACGTAAACATGAAGAACACAAAAAATTTGGCACGGAAAGAATGAAAAAGCACTGATAAGGTTTTAGTACATGTTAAAGATTCTCTAACGCCTGAACAGCAACACGCAGTTTTTTGCGGGTGGTTAAAGAAAATAAATCATCCGGTAATTCGTTGAAGATAGCTGGCACGTAATACTTTCTAGTTGCTTTGCCGTAGTGAGTGCGCACTCTCGGTTTATGATAGCGAGGAACATGTCTCAACGGTACCGGTTTCGTATTTATGTGTCTGTATGCGCTATTCCAAAAATATTTCAGTACTAGAATTTGTTTAAAAAGATTGTCAAAAGAAGGCAAACCGGCTGCGGTAAAGACACTGTTGGGCAGATTCTCCTGCGGCAAGTAGAGAACGCTTGTAGCAATGTTTTTCAAAATCCTATTAACACGACATTTCCATGTGAAAGAGCAGTTAAAAAAACAACACATACCGTATCTCAAGACACTATACCCCAGAGCCTGGGCGACTAATTTTCTCACAGAAAATGGCATCATAGTTCGCAAATTAAACAACAAGCATGCAACACTTCTGAGTTTCTTACAAATGTGAGCCATCTGAGTATTCCATGCCAAATCACTGTCTATGTATATACCAAGATACTTAACCGACGGGACGCTAATTATAGGTTGACAAGAACACAAAGAGCAGTATGAGGTGTGTAAATATATGTAACCTGCACTTGGTACATCTTTATGCGGGTTACGAAAACGGACTAGTCTGGATTTGGTGTTATTTATAATTTCCTAGAGAGCCACTCATTTTACTACCTGCGTGGTGTGGTTTGGTTTATTGGGGTTTAACATCCCAAAGCGACTCACGCTGTGAGGGACGCCGTAGTGGAGGGCTCCGGAAATTTCGGCCACCTGGGGTTCTTCAACGTGCACTGACATTGCACGGTACACGGGCCTGTAGAATTTGGCCTCCATCAAAAATCGACCGCCGCGGCCGGTATCGAACCCGCGTCTTTCGGGTCAGCAGCTGAGCGCTGTAACCACCGAGCCATCGCGGCGGCTACCTGCGTGGTTTGGTCCAGCTCCCCGCTTGGGGCCAGGACTGGAATGGGGGAATTCGCTTATGAGAGCGGTGTGTAGTCGGGCGGGCGAGTTGGTGCGAATTCGAAGACTCATCTGGCGATTCTCGGGCCTCTTGCAAGCTCATTCTCTTTAACTATACTTTTTTTTTTTTGCGCGCGTGGTGCCGACGTCGGCGCTGGTTTTACGTAACCAAGCTGGTCTACCATTGGTCCACTGACCATCATTCTTCCTCCCTATTAAACTTTGTGTTTTTTTTTTGCTTTTATTGGCATTGGAAATGCTGTTTATTCATTTATTTCAACATACTGCAGGTCAGTGCTTGGCCCAAGCAGGAGTGACATGCATACTTTCTGCATACAGTTTAAAGAATGAAGACATACTATATTTAGCAGCATACAGAATACAAAAACACACAAATCCAAACAATTTAGCCTGTGAGGAGCTGCTCTAGTTCACCAACGTTATCTCCAGACTGAAATAATTGTGTCGGCAATTGATTCCAGTCTTCGACAGTTCTAGAAGCTTTGTCTTTGCACTTATGGTTTAGCTCTCGTTCGTCAATATACGCGCCAGCTTTACATTGCAGTTCCCTGATTCATTGCCCAATGACCGCTGGTGGACCAAGTTTAAGCGAGAACGCGAGGGAAGGCTGCGACATTTTCCTTACAACCTTATTGTGTCCGCTTACGAGCATTCGATGTTCGGAAACTCCAGGAGATTTCAGAGCGCTAGCTAGAATAGCCGCATTGTTCAAGGTCGCTTTAGTATGAAGCACAAAGGTCATTGAAGTGGGGCCAGTGGGTGGCGCCATTGGTACACATATTGTGGACTACCTAATTGGCGTAGGATGTTCGGAGTGGTATCGAACGATTCAGTGTGTTACGTAGCATAAGATTACTAGTTGAATCAAAGCATAGCCCATCATAGGGATTCGCACCGACGATCTTTGGTTTCCCAAACCGTGACTTCTCGAAACTTCAAACGTCCATTACGGCCAAACTAATTGACGTAGGACATTCTCGACGTGGTGTGAAACGATTTGTCTTCTTGCGCTGATTACGTCGTCATCAAAAAAGTAGATATTCGGATATGAAGAAATTTTTTTACTGGATATAGCGAAGATGACTTATGACGCAATATTCATTCGATATTGCTAACGTTCGATACTCGTACGCTGCCTCGGCGTTTTAATTTTGCCTTCGTCCGAGATGAAAGCGTAATTGAGTGCAATTGCCGAGCGGTTACTGATAAATTGGCGATAAAAGAGTACTGATAAAAGTGCGAGGCGGAGAAGTAGAAACGTAAGAAGAAAACAGCGGCTGGTTTCAGTCACGTATGCGAGGCTTGAGTGGAAAATTCGCACATGCACGCGCGGACGCGCACACCGAAAACGGAGCCCGCGGGTCGTTAGCGGTTGCAGCGTTTGTATCCCGTATAGCCTCGTATTTCTCGCTTGCCTCGTGTCTGTTTACGGGGGTTTAAACCCTCGCTAATGCTCGCCATCGTTCATTCCTAATCCCAGCTCTAGACTCATTCGCGGCGGCCGAGCAGCCGTGTATACAACTGCATGGCGGGGCGTTTTCGCGACGTATATAAACCAGGCTTAACCCGACGTGACGCGAAATTGAATTCAGGGAACAGAAGGGCGGGACGGGGTGACGACAGAAAAAAAGGGAGGGGGGGGGGGGGGGGGGAGACAATTACGGTTTCCGCCAGCCTTCTTGTTTTGTTCATTTTTTTTCCGCCCTCTTTTGGTTGGCGTTTTTTTCCTGGATTGAAGGCGACAGAAAACAAAATGAAAGTATAACGAAAGGAGGTGTCGACAGAATGCATGTCCCGGGGCGCCGCTTCGAAGAATCCCGCTCGTATTGCTTCGCTGCGAGCGATCGAGGCAAACAAGTTGGCCCTGTAGTTTCAATTAGGAAGGCAATATATGTGTGCGTGCGTGGCCCGCTGGGAGTAAACAGGGAGAACGAATTGTGCTGGCGCGGGCGTGTGACGCTGCTGGTGCTTCTGCTGCTTCACATGGTTTCACTTTCCTTTTCTTTTCTATTTTTCTTTTCTTGCACTGAATTTCTTCATCTCGCGTTTTCTTTTATTATACAGTCGTGTGACCTATCGTGCAATGGAAACTCGCTCTGCTTCGACGAAAGCTTGAAAGGGTGGAAATTGTCGCGCCGAGCAAATATTTCAACGCCCTATATGTGCGGACGCCACTGGAGGTGACGTATGTGAAGACGTATGTAGTGACGTATGCCATGTATGTGATACCTCTCAACGAGGGAGCACCTAATCCCGCATTCACAATAGCTTAAGGCTCTCTCTGTCTCTCTGTTCAATGCTTGACACTTTTCTTGTGCATGTCCGGGATCGGCCACAGCATTTACACACGGTGTTTCGCCGAAGGTTGCTTGTCGTATTGTAAGGTTGTAGTAGTATATAACTGCTTTCTTGGGGTAAAAGGGGGACGCTTTCTTGGCCACAGTATTGTCACCAGTGGCGGACATCGCAAAACATGTATGGACGGACGTGTTAACTAGAAAGTTGGCTAATCACAACCTAATGGTTAGCTTATCATCGTAATTTATAGTTAGGCTCACCTCAGCGTTGAAAACTTTAAAAGGGCGCAAACACACACGACCACAAAGTACAAGAGACGAGACACAAGCGCCGACTGTCAACTGATTTTTATTGGAGCAAGGGAACACCTTAAATACACAGCAGCATACACAAGATAAGAAGTTGCAGAACGCACGTGCGAGCAAGAGACACTGCGGAAAAAAAGATACGAAAAACCAAGCAAGGCGCTCAAGGGGTGAACAGATTAGTCGCATCTAAAAAACAGGCCTCAGCGTTTAAGAGAGATATCGAAGGCTTGCTAATGCAACTGTTGCCATATTTCATGATATGAAAGGCTTCCAAGCTGAGACGTGCCGTCTTATCAATGCTTTTGCCGAGAATCTTCGTCTCATGAAATCGGGCCACGCAACCACTGCAATTACTAATATGCGCAACTAAATGTGCGTACTTGTCTTTAAAATTCTTAACATTTCTTGAATGGTCCCCTAATCGATCATTGATGCAACGGCCGGTTTGGCCGACATACACCTTCTTGGTCTACGCTATTCCCTTGACGTGCGGGAAGGTGTATGTCGGCCAAACCGGCCGTTGCATCAATGATCGATTAGGGGACCATTCAAGAAATGTTAAGAATTTTAAAGACAAGTACGCACATTTAGTTGCGCATATTAGTAATTGCAGTGGTTGCGTGGCCCGATTTCATGAGACGAAGATTCTCGGCAAAAGCATTGATAAGACGGCACGTCTCAGCTTGGAAGCCTTTCATATCATGAAATATGGCAACAGTTGCATTAGCAAGCCTTCGATATCTCTCTTAAACGCTGAGGCCTGTTTTTTAGATGCGACTAATCTGTTCACCCCTTGAGCGCCTTGCTTGGTTTTTCGTATCTTTTTTTCCGCAGTGTCTCTTGCTCGCACGTGCGTTCTGCAACTTCTTATCTTGTGTATGCTGCTGTGTATATAAGGTGTTCCCTTGCTCCAATAAAAATCAGTTGACAGTCGGCGCTTGTGTCTCGTCTCTTGTACTTTGTGGTCGTGTGTGTTTGCGCCCTTTTAAAGTTTTCAAATATGAACCAACTTGCCCAAAAAGAAGTGTTAATCACCTCAGCGTAATCTGGAATTTGAGGTCGCCATTGCTAATAACCATGTAAGCGTGTTGCGATTCTGGTGTTTCGTTTGGCCCTGCCGTACAGAGCTCGTCGAACGGCACATTTTTGCCGCGCGTTGCACCTCTCCTATGCCATCCGCGGTTGCTCGCCCTGGGAGGCTCGGCTCGGTGTGCTTCCTGGGTATTTTCCGGTCCACTGAATGTACGCCTCTCCGGGGTTGCCACTCCTGTTCCACGGACCGTGGAACGTCGCTTTGCTCGCGCAGGTAGACACTTATTGGGTGATCGGCTAGAAATGCGTGCATTGGCTGCTCTGAATGCTGCGGGATGTGTCACCAGTTGCCGCTGGAGCCCCCGTACCAATAAACCCACTCGGTAGACCGGTTTGCGTGCGAGGAGTAAGTCTTCGGAGCTAGTTATTTTTGCTGACTTGTATCGATCTGACATTCTAAGCTCCGAATCGCTTGTGGCCTCTGCAGGGCTACGCGCCAGTGCACTTCGAACTGTTCACTCCCGACGCTACTACAGATCTTTTCGAAAAGACGTCCATGGGCACCGCCATATTGGGCTGTGCTTGTAGTACAGGAAAGAGTTGAGGACTAAGCTCCTCCACGTTCTCCCCACAGACCAGAGAACCGGTTTTCCCGAGGGTTGTGAAAAGGTCTATAGTCAGTAATTGTTATATAAATGCACAGCGCCGTATTCTGATGGCGCTGCTATTAGCCGCAGGTGATATCCCCCACTTGTGTTCCAGGCATGCACAAACTGACCACAGCCGATGTCATCTCTAGACCAATGACCTTACTGTGTACGGCTTAACCGCAGTCTGACTAATATGCTCTCTTGAGTACAGCGTTTGTCAGAAGTTTACAGCCCACGCGGTGTGCTTCTAAGCCATGTATTGGGGCTCCTGTAGCATTCGTAGAAGTCTTACCCATTGGAGGGGCATGGCCAAAAATCGTCTTTCCTTCAGAAAAGTTCGATCACTATAGATGCATTACAAGCCACGGTGTAGCTCACAAGGAAACTCCTTGGGCTCTAAACCTTTGACAAAGGGGATATGTCTTAACCCACCGCAGTGATTGGAACTTTTCTATGCCTCATGCAACGTTCGCCCGTAATTCTTCCCGCTACGAACACTGCCGGATGTTCCGCATTGTATCTTTTGTTTGCCGGCCCCATTTGCCCTTGGACACGCTTCTATACCGACCGCCATTGCAGAGGCCGATATATGGCGCGCCAAGTTCCCCGCGCCCGCCTTTACGCGTCGCTAGCATATCGGAAGTCCTTTTATACGACGGCCATCTGCAGGGAGGTCCACTTCTCTCCGGGCTCGCTCTTGTTGGTGCCCGTCTTGCCGCGTTGGACTTCTTGAAAAACCCCTCTCTCCTTGCAGTGGCCCTTACCACGTTGGTACTCCCAGGGATCGATGTGACAGATGGAATTCCTCCACTGGTTTCCTCGATATTGAGAGCACGCCCCCCGCGACTGCCGTTGTTCGCGTTGACAGGCTCAATCCGTATACCGCGCACCTGGTCCGTTCCCAACTTAGCGCCGGGATGTTACTGCAAAACTTCGCATATTAAGGCGAAAGCCTTTAATGCCGCATCTTTGTCGACAGAAGGTTGTCAGCAGAAGTGTCACGCTTTTCGGTTGGTCGAACTGGTTATAACGTCAGAGTGCACGGATCCGAAGTAATGAGGTCACCCACGGATGCCTGGCGACCCCTTTTGGAGCACAGGACAACTAATAAAATAGTTGTCGTCTGCTCCGACAGGGGGCGTAAGGCGTCCGTGGGTGACCACATACTACGAACAGAGCCATGGATACAACCGAGGAAAGGCCTTCGCCTTGCAGCACGTTAGAGAGCCAAAGGGCCCCCTGAATTTTTTTTCCCCTATTAGAACACCTTTCAAGACGTGCGATATCCTTTAGGTTAACGTTTTTGGTGGTCGATGTTCAGGGCAGTGCGAAAATTGCGAACTGGCTGGCTAGTGGCTGTACTTTGTAAGGCAGATAAATAGGCCATCCGGTGTCTTTGCCGCTGGGGTTTTTGTCGCGGCCGGGCACTCTAAACAGAAAAGAGTGAAAAGGGAATAAACTATACTCCCATTTATAAAAGAGAGCTCGCGAGGGAATTTACTCGAAAGGATTTTTACTTCCTTTTTATTCTTGTTTAGAGTGTATAGACGTGAACGACGAGGACGACGAAGTGCGCGCTCGGGCCGTTGCCCTAAGCTGTTTGGCTGCTCCTCTTCCAGCTGCCCCTTGTATATACTTCCCGCTTTTGTGAATATATATTCCTGTTAAGTGGTGTAAATGATGAACGCCCTTCGCTTCTTCGTTCGCCAAGCTCCACCACCCCGCTTTCAGTTTTCCTTGAAAAACACTCCGCACAGGACGTGGCTGTGCGGAGGCGCGGTGTAAATTATAGCCGCGGACGTTCTAAAGGCTTCGCGTCGGTCTCCCCTTGCGTCACAAGCTGTCGGGTCGCACGATGGGGTGACTCTCGAAGTGGGCGTTCTTCGTCAGAGTTGAGTTGCGAATTACGTCATTCATTTTTCGCTTTTCCAATCGGGCTCGCGCGGGGCTGCTAAATAATGTGCGAAATAAATCTTGGGCGTTCTCGCATCCCGTTTTTCATCTACCATCTGCTTTTCATCTTCCAAGTCGTCCTCTGCAATCTGTCTGATTTTTTTCTTTACTTTTTACCCTGTTTCTACACCTGTTGCCGTATAGCCGATCTGCACAGACGCTCTTTCCGTGTCGACCGGTCAAGTTCGTAAGCGTATTCCATTGCCGCGGTGTTATTTTGCCAGGCGCGCCTCATTAATCTCGTTTTTCCCCTCTTTGCTTCCCCTGAACCGCTGCTCGGTAATTAATTAGTCACCCCTGCAATGTAATTAATCAGTCCCCGCCGCTGGTCGCCTTGCGTTTCCTCGGCTCACCCGTTGCGGCAGGCCTTTATCCATCCTTCTCTCATTGCTTGCTGGTTTCTCGGAACTTTTGCAAGCACCGTCCTCGATCGACTGCAGGTTAATTTTTTTTTGTATGTGCGAGGTTGTGTGGGCTACTAAGTGTGTGTGTGTGTGTGTGTGTGTGTGTTGGTTGGTTCTTGTGTGTTTGTATGCTAGCCAGTGTGTGCATGTGTGCCGATGTATGTTTGGTTTATGGCTTACGGCGGTTTAACGTCCGTAGCGACTCAGGCTATGAGGGACGCCGTAGTGAAGGGCTCCGGAAACTTCGACCACCTGGGGTCGTGCACTGACATCGCGCAGTACACGGGCCTCTAGAATTTCGCCTCCATCGAAATGCCGGTATGTTTGTGTGCTTGCCAGTGTGTGCATGTGTGCGTATGTTTGGTTTACCGTTTAGTTTAACGTCCCAAAGCGACTAAGGCTATGAGGGACGCCGTAGTGGAGGGCTCCGGAAATTTCGACCACCTGGGGTTCTTTGACGTGCACTGACACAGCACAGTACACGGGCTTCTAGAATTTCGCCTCCATCGAAATGCCAGTATGTTTGTGTGTCAGTATGTTTGTATGCGTGCCATTGTGTGCATGCGTGCCGATGTGTGCGTATGTTTGGTTTATGGCTTGTGGGGGTTTAACGTCTCAAACCGACTCAGGCCATGAGGCATGCCGTAGTGAAGGGCTCCGGAAATTTAGACCACCTGGGGTTCTTTTCGTGCACTGACATCGCACAGTACTCGGGACTCTAGAATTTCGCCTCCATCGAAATTTCAGTATGTTTGTGTGCGCGCCAGTGTGCGCATGAGCACCGGTGTGTTTGTGTGTGTCGGTGTGTTTGTGTGTGTGCCAGTGTGTTTGTGTAGGCTGCGCGCGTGTGTGTTTGCTCCTTCCCCTCGTTCATTAGAGTGGCTCAAATGCCGGGTCGGTAGCCTGCGGTTCTTCGTCGTTCACTGTACCCGTATGTGCGCGCCGATGGTGCGTTCGATGGGGCATGCAGCGCCTGTGTAGGCGTGCATGCAGTCCCCCTAGCTCGGTCTCCCTGCGAAGTGCGCTCGCGGGCCGCTTGCTTGGAGGGCCTCCAAGAATAATCTCGACATGTTCGACAGCACCCTGTGCTGCTGGCTCCGCAAATACCTTCGCGCAGGAGCGAAATAACCGCGTGCAGAAACATCGCCTTTAATACCGCGTTTGCCGGGCTATAGCCAGTCTGTTTTCTCCGAACACTGTTCGCTTGACACATGGGGGCTCACATTTACGTGTGTCAGTTTACACGTACGCTGAAAACATTCTGTAGATATAGTGGGCGCTTTGCAGAGTTCGCGGATTTGTTTCCATTGCAGTGTATGAGACCTAACCGAAAGTCACATGGACGTACGTCACCCCTTCGTTATGACGTCACCATGTTCTGAACCATGACTGCATTCCGGAATTTGGGGTCCGTGCTCCTAGGCTGTCTCAAAGTAGGGGAGTACGTGTAAGGACAGTTTAAATACCACACTCACATTTCGCCGGGTGACGTCGAGTAGTCTGAGAGTTAATTGCTTCTTGTTTCTTTTTTTTCCCCGTAATCAGTGATGGTTGTGCAAAGCAGACGGAGGAGGAGGGGGGGGGGGGAGTGATGTCATGACCGAGCGAAATGAGTGCAGTTCTACGCGTACAAACCACAGTTTCTCCCTCCGCTGACTGTGGCATGCGTCACGACGCAGTGTGGTATCCAGCACTGTCAAGTTTACCGTTGGTGGTTATTTACGACACTGGCTTGTGACGCTCGGCTTTGCTTCATCCTTTTTTTTTCCTTTATAGAGAAACAAGCGAACAATAAATGAGTTTTTCAAAGGCTGAAGCGAGACAACTGGCCGCCCCAAGCGATAATTTTTCTGTGGAAAAAAAAAAAAAAAAAACAAGACCGACCTCTGTGCCGTCTCTCCTGTTTTTCCGCGCTCAGAGACAATGCTTCGCACAGTTCTGAGCGTGCTTCGTCTAACCCCCACACTTTTTTTTATTAACTGTTCTTTCCTAAAGGGGTCCACAAATCCGCTTTTGTTTTCTGCTTTTTCCTTTCAATGCTGTAGTCAGGGCGACCGGCCGCCTAAACGAAAAATGATATAAACTAAATAAAGAGCATTGCATTCCACCTCTGTTTACTCCTGGGAGAAAATGCAGTTGTTTATGTCCCCTATGTCTTTACGTTCCTGAAAGAACCAAAGTTCCTATAAACAGTTTGTGTTATTAGAAAAAAAAAAAAAACTCCTTTCGTTCTGTTCCACAAAGCAAAACGCCTGACCTTGTGTTTGGTGCGTGATGACAGCCTTAGTCGCTCGCCTCTGTGCCATTAAAGTACGATCACATTCAATCACAATCGTGAAAATACTTCTTTGGCCGCCTTTTTTTTTTCCCCCATCTGGGCGGTTAGATCAGAAGAGCAAGGTTTCGGGCTAGTTGGTAATGCATTTAAAGAAAGAACAGCGCGAACAAACACAGACACAGAAAGAAACGACACACACACGAGCGCTGGCTGAAGATAAGTTATCCATTGTGCAAATGCGTACCCCTCCCCCCATTTCTTTAAAACAGTTGCCGGCCATAAATCCGGCCCTGACTCCCTTTGGGGCGGGTCTCCTTAAACGGCCGACGCTTTAGCCGGCACTCAGCGAAACACTCGCCGAGGCGGATCGCACTTTCACTATAGAGTCCAGTAAACCTAGGCGGGCCGCGCAGTGCTCTTAGCCTCGAGCCGCAAAACGGCCGTTCCACACGCACAGTGCATTACTAGCTTATAGTATAGTATATAAAGTCCCCGCGAGGCGGCACGTCGCCAGCTCGCTGCGTGCAGCGGCGTAAACAACCGGTGCGCGGGCGCCATCGTCTTCGGAGGCCTCGCGGTCGATCGGCGTGCGGCGGCAACGGGGTGACCCACTTCGTCCTTGCTCCGTCTTTATCGGCCGTCTCCGCTGAGTCGTTGCGTGGTTGTTGCGTCCTGTACCGGAGTGGCTGTGTGTCGCTGTCAGCCGTGGCAGTCCGTGCTGCAGTGCTTGCTGCGAAGGGGAATTTCTGTCATCCATTAGTCTAGTGTGTTTAGGAGGATATCCCTAGCTGGAGTAAACTTAAGTTATGAGATTCCGGCACCGTCCCGCCTCTTCCTCTATCGCTATCGATCGGACCCTTCCTGTCCCAACTGCCCCTGTATCCATGCGGACCTGGCCCATTGCCTCTTCTATTGCCCGGCTGCTCAGCAGTCGGGTTCCTTCCCCCCACCCTCTCTATCCATCACCACCTTGCTCGACTGGCTTGGCGCTGAAGGGGAGGAAGAACAGCGACTTCTGGTCGCCCAGGCGGTCGACGTGCTCGGCCTGTAAATTATGGCCGAATAAAGGTCTTGTACTACTACTACTAAGTTATGAGGGTAGGTTGTTCATTAACGTCTGCCTAAGTGCATCCGCATTCGGGGTGTTTCACCTAAGACTTTACACAATTTTGAAAGATATTTTTCTTATTTAGAAGAGCGCTTTTCTCGGCCTAGCAACTGTCAGCGGTGTAGCACGTTAGAATACAGCTGAGACGTCCTAACTAGCAGGCTGGTTAACTAATGTTGAATAGTAAACTTTTTAATTGTTACTCTTGGGTCCCTTAATTATTAAGAGGCGTGTAGCCCACCGTAATATTTGTGTCAGTTTCTAGAATTTCGAGAACGCGGTTATCCTCGATGCTGTGGCCCAACAAATTTTGGCTACATCAAGCCGAAATACATGCGCTGTCGAGAAGCTTGAATGCAAGTGCACATAACTCATCGAAATAGCCGAGATTTGTTTAGCCACAGCGCCGAGGGTAAGCGTGTTTTCGAAATTCAAAAAACTGATATGGATGTTACTTACGGCGGGTACAAGCCTCTCAATAATCTAGCAGCCTAAAAAAAAAAAATAGTGAGTCAACTATTTAATGTTAGTTAGACAGCCTGCTATAGTTAGCACGTCTTAGCTATATTCCGATGTACTACACCGCTGGCAATGCTATGCCGAAAAAAGCGTTCTTCTAACTCAGAAAGAGGTGAAACACCCTGTATGCGGTTGCAAAGGAGAGGCGTACTGCTTTATCGGAAACAGCGACTTGCTCGGACAGTGTGTGGTCCCAGGTTCCAAGTCATGGGTCGCTGGCATAAGCGAACTTCCAAACCCATTATTGTACTAGCTTTGACGGTTCATACATGATGTATCATTCTATACCCCGTGTCTGTTATAACCGATCTGACTCCCTGAACGAGTCTTTCTTCGGCTGGAGTGTCTTGTCTGGCTGTTTTCTCAAGTTATAAGGCGTCGCCGATCGCAGGATTTCGTTGTCATGCACATATTTTACTGACGTCACTGCGGTCGCACACATGTCTACGCTAATAGCTATTCAGTGACGCTACACTTACGTCACTGGTCGTTACGTACGTGTAGGGGTATTTACATATTTATCTGGAGATGCATTAATTTGAGGAAACTCCGAAGGAAAATGCGGGGAAGTCCGCCTGCCGTGCTGGTCTTGAGTGGCCAGCATTGATGACGTATGATGCTCGATATACGACCTGCCGTATTCCACTGTCCAGCCCATGAAGTGGGCGCGAACTAAAACTGCGTATTGCGAACTTCGTAACAAACGGAATGCGTCTCGGGTCTGCATGCATCGGCTGTTTTCAGACTTATCCTTTCGGTTGTTCTGAACCAGCTCGCGTTCTCATCATATTACTCCCTCAAAGGAGTGCTCTGAAAACGCCCGAAGCAGGAAAATTTAATTTTAGCCCGCGTTATGGGATTTAGGACGCGGAAAATGTGTTTAGATATGTTTGGCATGAACCCACCCATACTGCTAGTTTTCGCTTTGTGCACATAGCGCTTCATTCTTCTGCGTGGGTCAGAATAAAAAAAAAGGGGGAATGGTATAGTATGTCCGGACTGCCCGAACACTCATTTCGAACAGGTTTCGAATGTTACACGTACTTCGAAAAGTTACTAGAAGAGAATGAACTGCTGAACCAGTTGGCGTATGCACAACCGACACTTGAAAGGACCTGTGGAGAAATAGAAAAAGTATGTACACGATAAGTTGATAGTCGCTCACTCACGCTCACTAAGTGAACCACTCCCTCACATACCTCCGCCGTGGTGGCTCAGTGGTTAGTGCGCTCGGCTACTGAGCCGGAGGACCGGGGTTCGAACCCGATCGCGAAAGGCGCCCGTGTGCTGTGTGATGTCAGCGCGCGTTAGAGATGTCCAGACGGTCTTAATTTATCCGGAGCCCGCCACTACGGCGTCCCTCATAGCACTCACTCACTCACCCACTCACTCACCCACTCACTCACTCACTCACCCACTCACTCACTCACCCACCCACTCACCCACTCACTCACTCACTCACCCACTCACCCACCCACTCACCCACTCACTCACTCACCCACCCACTCACTCACTCACCCACTCACTCACTCACCCACTCACCCACCCACTCACTCACTCACCCACTCACCCACCCACCCACTCACTCACTCACCCACTCACTCACTCACCCACTCACTCACCCACCCACCCACTCACTCACTCACCCACCCACTCACCCACCCACCCACTCACTCACCCACCCACTCACCCACCCACTCACCCACCCACCCACTCACTCACCCACCCACCCACTCACCCACCCACTCACCCACCCACTCACTCACCCACTCACCCACTCACTCACCCACTCACTCACCCACCCACTCACCCACCCACCCACCCACTCACTCACCCACTCACCCACCCACCCACCCACTCACCCACTCACCCACCCACTCACCCACCCACTCACCCACCCACTCACCCACCCACTCACCCACCCACCCACTCACCCACCCACTCACCCACTCACTCACCCACTCACCCACTCACTCACCCACTCACTCACTCACCCACTCACCCACCCACTCACCCACTCACTCACCCACCCACCCACCCACTCACTCACCCACCCACTCACTCACTCACTCACCCACTCACTCACTCACCCACTCACTCACTCACCCACCCACTCACTCACTCACCCACTCACTCACCCACTCACCCACCCACCCACTCACCCACTCACTCACCCACTCACTCACTCACCCACTCACTCACCCACTCACTCACCCACCCACCCACTCACCCACTCACTCACCCACCCACTCACTCACCCACTCACTCACCCACCCACTCACTCACTCACTCACCCACTCACCCACCCACCCACTCACCCACCCACTCACTCACCCACTCACCCACCCACTCACTAACCCACCCACCCACTCACCCACCCACCCACTCACTCACCCACTCACTCACCCACTCACTCACCCACCCACTCACTCACCCACTCACTCACCCACCCACTCACTCACCCACTCACTCACCCACCCACTCACCCACTCACTCACTCACCCACTCACCCACCCACCCACCCACTCACTCACTCACCCACTCACTCACCCACTCACTCACCCACTCACTCACCCACCCACTCACTCACTCACCCACCCACTCACCCACCCACCCACTCACTCGCTCACACACGCTCGCTCACTCACTCACTCGCTCACACACGATCGCTCACTCACTCACTCGCCCACTCACCCACCCACTCACTCACCCACCCACTCACTCACTCACCCACTCACTCACCCACCCACTCACTCACCCACTCACTCACTCACTCACCCACTCACTCACTCACCCACCCACCCACTCACTCGCTCACACACACTCGCTCACTCACTCACACACAGACACACTCGCTCACACACTCTCTCTCTCTCACACACACACTCGCTCGCTCGCACACAGACACACTCACTCACACACAGACACACTCGCTCGCTCGCTCACTCACTCACTCACTCACTGACACGCTCGCTCGCTCACTCACCCACTCACTCACACACACTCGCTCACTCAGACGCACGCACACTCGCTCACACACACACGCTCGCACGCACGCACACGCCGAGGTGGACATACTGGACTCGCGTGAGTTTTAAGCCTGGTGGCGGTGCGAGTACGTTTCTTTTTTCTCTTCCTGCGTCTGATTTCCTCTGGTATCTGCAACTGCATACGAAGCGTCTCCTACTGTCGAACAAGATGACGGCTGACCTGCTTGGCGCTTGCAAAGAAAGCGCCCGCCTGTTCGCCTTCAGCGTCGTGTGTCCTGCGTTCGTGCTCTTTCGCTGTCGCGAGAGAGGAAAAACAACGACGCCGTACGCAGCCTCTGGCGAATGTGCCGGGGACGCCACATCCTCGCCAGGGCCTCGAGGTGACCCACAGCCCGGCGCTGTTTGTCCCGTGCGTAGCCAGCGTGTAATTACATCGGCGGCCGCACAAAAGGACGGCGGCATATCCGGCCGGCTTACGACACGTTCGACGTCTCGTTGTGCCTGCCGGCTCTACTCGGAGTCGACCGCCGAAGATCGAGAGCTGCATGACTCTTAGGCCTCCTTAATCCTTTCCCTCCTCTTTCCTTGGGCACTTTGAATCCCAAGTGGGATATTGTCTGGACTTTTTTTTTTCAGCTAGCATAGTGTTCACCGTTGCGCGGAAGCGGCGGCTTTGACATTGGTCAACAGTGACCTGAATAGGCGGGCAATGCGATTGATGCGGCTTAATATGCGTGCGTGCTTTCAAAAGCCCATGTATCATGCTTTCATGCTTTGCATCAAACTTTGCATGCTTTCAAAAGCCCATGTATCGTACTATACAGCCAAACTTTGTCGAGCCACAGCGGCGAGGGTAATTACGTTTTCGAAATTCTAAAAACTGTTACGGCTATTACAACGACCGGCTACAAATCTTTAATTACAACTAGGCGCCTAACTCTACTAGTTAAGAAGTTAATTATTAAAAATTAGTTACGATTCACCGGTTTTCTGGTGTCCACCAACACTTTTAATACTATTACTATGCCGCAATAGCCATATTTTTACCCACAAAAGCCTATCTCTGAAATTTTTAAGGGGTCGGTTATATTCTGCGCATTCTCTATCACCTGATTGATAGTGTGAATATGGCTTATTGTCGGGTACCGTACAGCAGAAAGTAATTGAGTAGTCATTCATGTACGCGATAATAGGAGAAAATAACAGAAAAGGCAGTGTTCCTCAGGTGGGAACCAAACCCCAAGTCCTCCGCATGTCATGTTTGGTGCTCTATACCAATCCAGCCTCGCTTTGAGCTCGCATCGTGGTTCGCAAACACCAGATAGTTATAACCACTGAAGCACTGCAGCTTGTGTTGCTAAGTATATCCGGGCCACCTGTAGCAACGAGTTATACTCTTCGGGTTCGACCTACGCAGACCTCCCTTACCCTCCCTCCGCCGTTTTTATTTTTTTTTTTCAGTCCTCTAAAGTATATATGTGGCTCAAAGGATATCAGTGCCCGAGCTTGGGACTGCGAAACGCAGGTGTTTCAGTGCAGACTGGTGAGAAGGAACAGGATAACAATGGAATTAAGTGTACCAAGATAGAGGCCTTTGTTCGTACAAGCGCTTGCACCTGTGAGCTATAATGTCGCTGGCGTTCATCGATTCGTTTTATCGCCCCAGCGCATGCTCCGGCGTATGGCTTGCTCTGTCTGTCGTTGCTGCCTGCTCTGCGCCTAACTGGTTACCGCGACGACAGAGGCCGTATAAGGGATTGAGGACTCTCAGCGATATATGAATTTAAAGTATAGAATGACCTTCTGCATATATGGGAGTTAACCCATAACGTTATCGTGTCATACCCTTAAGGCGGAGCTCTAATGTCCCCTTTAATTGTTCTTCTACGACGTTCGCCTGATCACTTTAGCTTTCCTCCTGGGTGACAAAGGCAGCTGATGGTGGCGTATTGCTTCCGTTAAATCATTTTAACGGTATTCTAAAGGAACGAAATGCTAATGAAAGTCCGAAGAGAAGCACGGTAGAGGTGACCATACGCGGTGTCTTTAGTGCATGGGGCCTTACTTTTAAAAACGTCAGTGATACCGTGGGTTGCATTTCTATGAAGACGAAATGCTAGAGGCCCGTGTACATGCGCGATGTCAGTGCACGCTAAAGAACCGCAGGTGGTCGAAGTCTCCGGAACCCTTCACTACGGCGTCCCTCATAGCCTTAGTCGCTTTGGGACGTTAAACCCCCATAAAGCTTTGTTTAAACGGCAGCGTGCTCTGACATATTGCTCGCCCGGACCATTATTGCAGAGCGCGTCTCTGGCGTGTTGGCCCCATGTTGCTGTAGCAGCAACGGATGCGAGAGCTTTCCAAGAACGTGTCTCGGAGAGCTTCCTTGGTTTCCCCGTTCGCGCTCGTTCTGCACGTGGTCGGATTTATTTATTTTTTCCTCTGGCGCTTGAAGGCGAGATAGCCAAGATCCGCTTTCTACTCTGTTTCCCGCACTTGTGCTACATGTGCTACACGCCTCGTGCTCCTTTTCATATACTCTCTTCTGTCTCTCTCCTTCTTTTAGTCTCCCTCTCCTGCGTTCTCTTTTTCTTCATTTACTTCCTTGCCCTGCACATCGCCAATAAAGGGTAGATGTGCCGGAATGAAAGCGTGGCAAAGGAAGGTTTTTAGATTTATTTTTTCCTAGCTTCGCACAGAACTTAGGTCCGCATGGGAGCGCTGGTTTTGAACAAAGCCTGCGCATGCCAATGGCGGTCGTACTGTCGGCGTGCAGCCCAGTCTCCGTTGCCGCGTGTGCCATGCAAATGCGTCCCGGATTGAGATGGCCTTGAGGCACGCGCCGACGTCTCCGACGTGTGCAATACGTTCAGCACGCGCGCGCTCGGTCAGTGATTGACTGAAACGAACTATAATAACGATATTGCTAAAGATTTTGCAATGCCCGTCGCCGGCCTATGTGTCCCCAGTGGTCCGTATTTGATAGGCAAGCGAAGAATAAAAAAAAAAAAGCTAATAATGCACAGACGACGTGACGCATTGACCGCGTTCAAGGGCTCACATGTAATGCGCTCGAAGCCATATGTCCTCTTCTAGAAGTCAATTCGCCTGAGGCGAAGAGGACGCTAACAGTGTTAACGGAATTGGCGCGAGCGCTCTTATCCGTCTAGCTAGGCGGGTTGCGTGACTTTCCGCAAGTCTTTTTCGCTAGATGGGCACGGTGCAAGAATGGTGTTGGGTGATGCGGAAAGTTAAGACCCGGCAATTGACTGTCTCGCTGTGGACGAGTCCCTGAATCGCGCCGTGAGGGAAGGAAAGAGCGGGCTGAAAAAAAGGGGGATGGGGGGTGCAGAGAATGAAGGGGCTATGTACTGTATGTTTCATGCTGAAAGCATTGTTTTGGACGAAAGCACTCGCAAGACGTTTTCAACTTCAGTGCGCAAGAATGTACGACAGATTTCGCACGCCGAGAGTTCCCCGTCGTATTGCTTCCAAGCTCTGTAAATGTCACGCATGCTTTGCACATGGTATGCGGTTAAAGTTTTCTGCGTTTTTTTTTTTTTTGTCCCGCGAATTCACCACCGTTCCCTCACAGCGCGGTGTAGAGTCCACCTAATGCGAGACATTTACCGAGCTCTTTTCTTTGGTCTCCTAACCTAACGTAGCGTAACCCAACCTAACCGCGAAATGTGGAAGTCTCCCTCTTGAAAAGAGGAACGGAAGAAAGTAAGTTATGGTGAAAAACGCGTTTTCGCCGTATTATGTTTCACGCCTGTCACTTTGGAACCGCCGTGTTTGTCTTGGCGCGCGTACTTTTTCTTTCATCTTTTTATCCGGCGAGGCGTGGCGAATTCCGCACGTGCGGAAGCTTCGATCGCTCGAGTGGTCAGAAAAAAAAAAAAAAAGGAAAATCGGAAACAGGAAGTATACACGGCGCGAGTCATTCCAGATTTGTCTACACACGGCAACTTTTATTCGCGTTTTGAAGGCTTTCGCGCTTTCCGCTTGCGATTGCGAAGCATGGCACACGCGCTATACATCTCGCCCTGCCGTTTCAGTTTTCCTGTAGCTCCCGAGATTGGGGACTGGGCCATTCGTTTTATTGTGCGGAGCTCGGAGGCCTCATGGTTTCGTGTGTTAGGGATGCCAACCCGCAGTCGTGCATGGTGTTGCTGCGGCATGGTGAAAATGTTGCAGATTTCTGCTGTGAAATTGACGCGTACACGTTAAACTCGCGTGGGGTGTTTAAATTGTATGTTGCTGAAAGTTTCTTGCAAGACTGCAGCTCTTGAACATGTACAGGCATCATGTATAGTCAGCGGTGCGGCTCAGGGATTTAAGCATCCTCATCGCAAGCGGTAGGTGCGGGATTCGACCCCCAGTTCCGCCGGGTACCCAGCGGTGATACAATGGATACAAGCTTTCCCCTGGCCAGTCGCTCGGCTTCTTTGGCGTGCTTGGGAAATGGGTCTGTGACCCCGCCTTGAGTAGCCGAAAAACACCTTGTGCCACTGCAGTCTCTTCGGCCGCAAATGCCCTTGGGCGATAAAAATTAATCATAATCATCATCAATAAATACTTCCCCGCGTGCTTTGATATTATTTCAGTGTAATTCTATAGAGAAGATTGCGAGATTTTTCAGAGGAAAAATTTGCCTTTGTGTCTCACGTGCCGCCGGGAATTTTTTAACCGGCGAAAATTTCTCTATATTTGACGAAGGACTCAATGATCACATATCATGATCTCACCAATCATTTTAAATTAGAGAGGAGAATTTTCCCCCCTCCAGACAAAAGACTTACTGTAAAGACGAAGACGAACATTCTGTGCAGCGACGGCAGTGCCATCGCTGCGCGTACACAGCCTCAGAGGTGGCCTCGTTTATTTTAAACCGATTCATCCTTCGTCACGGCGCCCCTCGCGAGCTGCTGAGCGACAGAGGCCGCGCCTTTCTGTCGGATGTTGTGAAAGCACTGCTCACCAAGTGCAATATAATTCATCGAACCACCTCCGCATATCATCCGCAAACCAACGGTCTCACCGAGCGCTTTAATCGTACTCTCGGTGACATGTTGTCTATGTATGTCTCCTCGGATCAGTCAAACTGGGATCTTGTCCTTCTGTACGTAACCTACGCGTACAATACCGCAACGCAGTCCACTACCGGATTTTCTCCTTTCTTTCTCCTTTACGGCCGTCACCCTTCTGCTACCATCGACACCATTCTCCCGTACCAACCCGATGCTTCCGAGTATACGCCTCTATCTGAAGCCGCCCAGCACGCCGAAGACTGTCGCCGCATCGCCCGTGCTCTCACGACTGACACCCAGTGCAGAGAGAAATCCCGCCACGACCTCAGCCAAACAACACCACACTTCGCCAACGGCTCCCTTGTGTGGCTCTGGATTCCGACGAATACTCCGGGTTTGTCATCAAAATTTCTTGCCAAGTATCATGGCCCATACCGCGTACTGGAGCGCACATCTCCAGTTAATTACACTGTCGAACCTCTCAACCCATCTTCTGATCGCCGCCGCCGTGGACGCGAGACTGTTCACGTCCAGCGCCTCAAGCCATTCTACGACCCAGCCGTCCTGCCTGCGCCCTGAGTCGCCAGGTTGGCTCCTTTTCTCCCCGGGGGCAATTGTAAAGACGAAGACGAACATTCTGTGCAGCGGCGGCAGTGCCATCGCTGCGCGTGCTTTGGGCTCGCTTTGGCTGACCGCAGACTGTTGCCGCCCTGCTCCTTTAATAAGGTCCCAGTACCTTTAATAAATCCCGTCTTACATTACTAAAGAACAAGAGGTTACGTGGCATCGTCTACAGACGAGATCGATACGCACCCCATCACTCCTCGCGCACATTTATCCAGATCTTTACAACCCAAACTGCAAACACTGTGGCCAACGTGCTACCTACGATCACATCCTGTGGGACTGCAAAATAGAGCCACCTCCGGGTGATCTAGTTACAGCTCCTTCTCTCGAGCGGTGGGAGACCGTGCTGGCTAGCTCTGACCCCAGAACGCAAGTTTTGGCGGTGGAGTGGGCTGACAAAGTCGTCGAGGGCTATGTACTCTCGACCACTTAACGCGACCTCTTGCCAAGCTCTTCCCGGCGAATAAAATGTTTTACAATCAATTGACAGGATCTTTGCACGAGGTAGGCCAGGGAATCGGGGAAAAGTTTTTACTTGGGTTCGTTGTTCGTAAGATTGGTAACTGGAACCATGCCGCTGTAAGTGTGTAGAAGCGTCTGACGGCCTGCGGCGTCACGAAAGTGCTGTGGCCCGAGGCATTCTTTTCTGGGCTCCATCTTACTGTCTGTAGGAGAATCTTCGTTAAGCCTCCGTTTTGCTCCAGGATTAAACCACACGGGCTTTTTTTTACCGTCAGGGAAATGTCCAAGCTGAATTTTTTGGCGAGCTTGAACGTGGCTGTCCGCTGTCCGTTCGTCCTTCGGAGTGTTCATTCTTCATAAGGTGCATGCTGTATGCATGGCTCACGTACGCATAAATGGTGAAATTGCACTGGGAATGTTTCTAGAAATTGAAGGACATGACTTTCCAGCCGTTTCGATCACTAATTTTGTAGAAAGAAAGGGTACACATTTGTACCAAACTCTTCTTATTAAAGACCACAAATATGGTAATGTGTCGTCAAGTCTTCTTTATCTATAGAAAACTTTCATTTGAACTGAAAATTGCGGCAAGGAGTATTATGAGGCACTTGCCTGATGGATAAGGCTCGAAGGCTTAATAAGCAGTGTAGGGAAGGGGAATGAGGGGATCGTTATGACATACATAATTAAGGAAGCCAACAGACACTGAAACCAATTGGGGAGCATAGGGGAATGTTTCGATTTTTTAAAATCATCATCAGCCTGACTACGCCCACTGCAGGGCAAAGGCCTCTCCCATGTCTCTCCATTTAACCCTGTCCTTTGCCAGTTGCGGCCACCCTATCCCCGCAAACTTCTTAAGCCCACCTAACTTTCTGGCGCCCCCTGCTACGTTTGCATTCTCTTGGAACCCACTCCGTTACCCTTAAGGATCATCGGTTATTTTGCCTTCGCATTACATGCCCTGCCCAAGCCCACTTCTTCCTCTTGATTTCGACTAGGATGCCATTAACCCGCTTTTGTTGATGACATCTTAATAATTAATAGTGTATTTTTTCACTGAAGGATGTTTGATTAGAAAATAGAAAAAAAAATCGAACATATGCGCCGATGGGATCCGAACCCATGGCCTCTGAATTTCGCGTCCGGTGCTCTACCAACTGAGATACGGCGACGTCTGTCCAATTTTATTCGTACTTTCGGGAGTATTCATGTTGCATGTAACCTAGCCTAAGTTTAATAGTCTTTCTAATAAGTATTTTTTCCCGCGAAATTGCGCTGTGTCGAACTATACCCATGCGATTTTAAAAACACGGAACACCAACGAGGTCTATTAGCGAAAGGTGAAAACACGCTAAATGTTTTATATATATATATATATATATAGTTCGGTTTACCGGCACTTGAAGGAATTGGGACAGCATGAGCCCCGCTGGGGTTTAGTTGACGAAGGTTTGGTGAGGTTAATGGGGGTTTAACGTCCCAAAGCGACTGAGACAGTGAGTGACGCCGTAGTGGAGGGCTCCGGCAATTTCGACTACCTGGGGTTCTTTAACGTCCACCGACGTCGCACAGTAGACGGGCTTCTAGAATTAGACGCGAGATCGACCCGCGTCTTTCGGGTCAGCAGCCGAACGCCATAACCACTGAGCCACCGCGGCGACAAGTTGGCAAAGGGTTAAGTTAGTGTGCTGTCTCCCTAACGAAAGGCAGCACACGAAGCGAAATTTAAACGCTTCACATAAAGCTATAGTAGCTCAGAGAGGCTAGCATTTAATTTCCTATTTACACAGCCTTTGTGTTTTATCGGAAGCCATTAGGAACTTGTGGAGCTTATGTATGGTAAAAGTTCCCATTTCATCAAAATTTTCTAGCATGTGTTTCGAATTTCCATCGTGCGTTCTTTTTTATATATATATATATATATATATATATATATCTTTCCTCTGTGGCACGTAAACATAGAGCCTTTCGGCTGTTTGCTCAATATGGGTGTAGACGAGCGTAGCGGCCATCGCTTTTCTGTTGGCGCTCATGCACGAAGTGTGCTTGCTTAGCAGGCAAGCAAACATCCACATCCGCGAACGAAAAGAAAGAAAGAACGGAAATGGGGCAACTGAGGATTACTGATGGCAGCTAGTGGGCGGTCGTCTCGTGCTTCTTGGGGGTCGTCGGATAAGTCGCCGTCTGCTGCTTGCTGTTCTGTGCAGACGACACGTGTGGATAGCAGTACGTTCGTCGGCAAACAACTGCAGACGGGGGCGTTAATGAACGCCGATTGCCTCCACCCGATCGTCTGGTTCGGCGCGACCACTCTTGCTCGCTGACGACGAGAGAAAGTACAAATATGAAGATAAGACACGTGTTTGCGAGAGGTCATTAGGCAGGCGGTGTGGATTACGCGTCTGCGCGGTCCGAGATACGCCTCCGCGCGGATCGTCTTTCTCGGGGCTTATGTGTAGTGCGTGTGCCCGTCTGCAATACGAACGTTGGGTGATTGGTTCTTGGTTATTGCCGTCGACTGCAGCGCACTTATTTGTGGACGGGTGTGCTACGCGCTTTGCCATGTCGTCGTTAGACGTGACGGCGGTCCTGTGTGTGGTCCGCCCCGCCCATTGTCGACAGCCGTGAACAACAGTCACTACTGGACCCCCACTTCTTTCCGTCGCGTTCTTACTTTCGACTTCGTCGTCTTAGTTGGCAAGTTTGCCGCACCCCTGACAGAGGCGCTGAGATCGCTTTGTGTTACTCGGTCATAACTCGTAAGCGATAGAGGTCGGTTCGCTCTCTCGGAACCCTGAAGCAAGCAGCAGAAAAAAAATTCCCTCTCCCTATTTCATTTGCCTCTCCTCTGGAAGTGGAGAGGGGTATTTCTCTCTCTCCACTTCGTCACCTGCCAAACGTGGCAGCTTGGAGGCCTTATCCGCAGACAGGGTGGCTTTTCTGCTATCAAGGCATCTGGCGAAAAGCGTTTCTATAGCTAGGCTGTGGGGGAACGGTTTTTGTTTCGCAGTCATGCTTTTGAACACATGAGGTAGATGATGAGGAAGTTAGAGCGCAAAAAAAAACACAAAGACAAAGTGGAGACGTGGACGGGACAAGCGCTAACTTTCAACAACTGCTTTATTGAAGTGCGGGAAGGGAACCTAGCGGGGCCGCCGCGCATGCGCTAAACCTCTTGTCCCCCAAACTTGCTGTTGGTTGTTAGACCCTGAGGCGAGTGTGCAGAAGGTGGTGAAGGCATACATAGTTCAAAATAGTTAAGATTATACACATTATGATAACAAAAATCGATGTTCTTTTGGAGTCATGTGCACTGAGGACGTGCTGATGCATAGATCGTTCTGAGCGATCTTAGCGGCTTCAAACAGCTCACGTTCGAGCCTACCTTGATGCCTCCCGATTACCGAGGTACTTTTCAGCAGCGGTAGACATTTGCAGTCCTTACAATGGGTTGGGAGGTTCGAGCCGTAGCCTTTATCTAGTGAATTGGCGTGCTCCCTCAATCTGTCGTTTAGACAGCGACCTGTCTTACCGATATAGACTTGACCACAGCTCAGAGGGATATGATAAATAACGCCTTCTTTACAGGGAACAAATCTTTATTCGTGCTTCTTATTGCACCCAGGTTTCTTCTGACGCTCACCACTCACCATGGGACATAACTTGGATAGCTTGCATGGCGCCTTGAAGATGACATTAACCTGGAATTTAGCCGCAATTCTCTTCAGATTATGCGACACGCGGTGCACGTAAGGCATGACAGCGAAGCTTTTGCTCATTTGTTCCTTCGTGCGCCTTTGCAAGGGTGTTTGCATCTTCTGTATCATCGTTTCCGCCACAGCTACGATCATTTCGGCGGGGTAGCCAGAACTACCAGAAGTAGCCAGATTTATGTAGCCAGCAGCCAGAATTATGTGAAATTTATCTAGCTAAATTAGATTCTTTTATTCTAGACAATCTTAACGACCTACCTGTTGTAAAAGTTTGTAGATTCGTTGATGACTTCCTTGTTCTTGTTCACGTGAAGCCGGGGGACACTTTGCACCTCATGGCTACCTCGATTTTAGATGTTTTTAACAGGTGCCCGACAAGCCTAAAATTTACCCTTGAACTACCTCACTCTGAGTCGTTACAGTTTTTAGACACTCTCTTGTTTTTTAATGACCATGGACATGTGTGCTGGGCGCACACGCCACGTTCTAAAAAGGCATTGCTTCCTTTTGACTCAGCTCACTCCAAGTTATAGTCAAAAGAGGGATAGCTACATCATGTCTTCGTGCAGCGCTCTTGAAGTCTTGCCACCATAAAACAAAAGAAAGTTTCCACACCCAAGTGGAGCGTTTAGGCACTTCTGGCTACCCCGCCGAAATGATCGTAGCTGTGGCGGAAACGCTGATACAGAAGATGAAAACACCCTTGCAAAGGCGCACGAAGGAACAAATGAGCAAAAGCTTCGCTGTCATGCCTTATGTGCACCGCGTGTCGCATAATCTGAAGAGAATTGCGGCTAAATTCCAGGTTAACGTCATCTTCAAGGCGCCATGCAAGCTATCCAAGTTATGTCCCATGGTGACTGGTGAGCGTCAAAAGAAACCTGGGTGCATTAAGAAGCACGAAGAAAGATTTGTTCCCTGTAAAGAAGGCGTTATTTATCATATCCCTCTGAGCTGTGGTCAAGTCTATATCGGTCAGACAGGTCGCTGTCTAAACGACAGATTGAGGGAGCACGTCAATTCACTAGATAAAGGCTACGGCTCGAACCTCCCACCCCATTGTAAGGACTGCAAATGTCTACCGCTGCTGAAAAGCACCTCGTTAATCGGGAGGCATGAAGGTAGGCTCGAACGTGAGCTGTTTGAAGCCGCTAAGATCGCTCAGAACGATCTATGCATCAGCACGCCCTCAGCGCACATGACTCCAAAAGAACATCGATTTTTGTTATCATAATGTGTATAATCTTAACTATTTTGAACCATGTATGCCTTCACCACCTTCTGCACACTCGCCTCAGGGTCTAACAACTAACAGCAAGTTTGGGAGACAAGAGGTTTAGCGCATGCGCGGCGGCCCCGCTAGGTTCCCTTCCCGCACTTCAATAAAGCAGTTGTTGAAAGTTAGCGCTTGTCCCGTCCACGTCTCCACTTTGTCTGCGTTTTTTTTGCGCTCTAACTTCCTCATCATGAACTACCAACAGGCCCAAATTACTACTCTGCTGGATGAGGTAGATGTTCCCGGCCGGAAGTTAGCTTCAGAATGGGTTGCGTTCTGTTGGGTGCGTTTGAGCCTTACGCGCTTCGTGGTTAAATAATGTCGCCGCTGACGGAGGATTTGCGTTGTCACAAATTCAGGCGAACTGACCCCTACTGATAGAGCAAGACAACTAAAGGATAATGGGAACAACACAATCGCAGGGCTGAAAAGTACCATCAGAGGTACTTTCCACGCTTCTACACTTTCAGCGATTTTTTTAACGCTTTCTGTCGGTATTACTGTCATTATTACTATTGTTATCAACAACACCATCATCGCTACTAACTGTGTTGTGTTGTTGGGCGTCAAACTGCACCTGACGCCCGCCTTCGATTACACCAGCCCGTCTCTCGTAGCGGAGCTAGCGTGCACTCAGGAAGTCGGCTCTCTCGCGGCACACGCGAGCCGCGCGGTGAAGCACGCTTTCCGAGGCGAAGGGAAATAAAGATAGAAGAGAAACGCGGAAACGAGTATCCCTTTCCCGAGTTGGTCACGTCCTCTCCGCAAGGCCTCTCGTTTGTTGCTGACCAAAACAACAGCTGTGCCCATCGCCATCTTGCCCCTTTTGGTGGAAAGCGGGCGAGGCCGAAAGCGAAAGGGAGTGGGGTCGTCCGTCCGTCCGCGGAGACCTTTCGCACCAATATCGGAGCGTCGGTCGGCCGGCTTCTGACCGAGGCCTATTGCGATAAGGAACTAGTCCTTTCCAAGCTGTACTGAAAACTGGGTGTGTTTCGGTTGCACCCGTCGAGCTCAGTGGGTGCCAGTTTTATCTCCGCTTATCAAGCAGCCAGGAAGACTAGAGGAGTGTCTGCCAGCTTCACAGCTGTTCGTAATAAGGCGGGGTTTTCTTGTGTATGGTTTCCCTCTTGGGGGTAATCGAGAGTGCCATCAGCAGCCTTCATGAACGAAAACAGTTTTTTTTTTTCGTTCTGGTTCGTTCTGCATTTTCGTCTGCTGCGCCCGCGTCGCGCGGCTCCCGCGACCAAGGTGACATTGAAAACATCTGCAGGCGTGGTGCTGCCGTGACGTTGGCGTGACGTCGCCTGTGAGGTCATCAGAGAGGGCGCGCGCGCCGCTAACGATCCGCTGCTCTCCGGGGTCTGAGCCTCGTGCCCTTTCCTCTCCCCCCCCCCCCCCCTTTTTTTTTTTTTATGGCGACACCGAGTGCTTTGTCGATACGATGCTGCGCTGCCTGTTTGAGAGGGAGAGCGGAGGAAGACGGAGGAGGTGAAAAAGCGCGCGTTTTTTTTTCTTTCTTTTTTGCGAGGCGCCACGTTTCGCGCGGTTTCGGAGTTGGCGGGAAGTTCTGGCTGTACGCCACCGCTGTCTCATGCGGGTGTGTGTCAGCAGCCGCGGGTGAAAGAATCACTTTCTGCTGCCTTTCGCGCAGCGCCACATTCTTCTCGCCTTTTGGTCTTTTTTGCTTTTTTGTCGTTTTTACTTGGCGCGTTTTTTGGCGCAGGCGCGCGTAGCTTCTGGCGGGCAAAGAATATCGCAAAGGTCGCGTCGAACACGTAGGCACCTGCAACGTTACACCGGTTTCAAATCAGTCGCCAAGGGTTCCGTCTTTCGGGCTTCGGAACGTTTCTCATTACCATGGCCGGTTCGAATCAAATTTGGCCAATTTTCCAGGGCCGAAGGTAGCTTCATTTTCGCCTTCCTAAGCCTCACCTTTTTAATAGGAGGTTTATGACAGCTGCCATAGCTTTTGTTGTTGTTTTTCATCGGGGGAGAGTTCTGCTTTGCTTACTTCAAACGCAACGTACCTTTTTGTTGTTTTTACATTTAGGCAACATCGGTGCGGCTGCTTTTCTAGTTTAGATATTTTGTTGCTCAGGTCTCCGAGCACGTCGTGCAGCACGCTGGGCTGGCTTCCTTTTTCTCGAACACACCCTCCTCCTCCGCTCCTATTTTTCTGTGTAAACATCGCTCTGCGGACTTGCTACTTTATTACCTCCCCCCCCCCCTCCCCCCTCCCCCACCTTCACCGAGCGGTGCTATATTCAGTGCTCACGCGCGCATCGCGGCTTGTTGCTCTTTTGGTCGCGTTCCCACCTACCCCGCTCTCCGGCGCGGCTAATCCGAGACTTGTTTTTGTTGTTGAGCGCGTTATCACGGATTCGTTTCCGACGGCCGGATTACACTAACGAACCCCCGCCCTCCCTTCTTAAAATTTATCTCGCCCATTCATCAAGCAGCCCAGCTGTCTCACCACGGCATCTCGCTGAAAGACAAGCACGCGGTACTTTTTTTTAGTTCTTTCCCCGCAGTTTATACCGTATGCCCTGGCGGCTTCCGATTGGTCGCTGGTGCGTGACGTCCGCGCAGCGGGATGGCAGTGAAACGAGGCAAAAGAAAGAAAGGCAGGAAATGAAAGATTGAAACCGACGGTGGTGTGTGTGTCACGTGTCGGCGGAGCGCGCCCGCCATTGGTCGGCGCCGGAGGGTGTGTGCGTGCGCGCGCGCGTGTATGAGAGAGAGGAGGTTGAGGAGGAGTGGGCGAGGGGGTTACCGCGCCCTGGGAGGCAAGCGGGCAGGCAGGCAGGCGCGCAGTGAGCTGGTTTTCCGTTCGTTCTGTCCGCGCGGGCTGCGGCGGCGGCGACGGACGGACGATACCTCGCTTCGCTGTTGTGCTTCGCGTTGTGTAGTGGTGTTGTGGTTGGTTCGGCTGCAAAGGAACAGCGGGAAAACTGCCCCCAGGACTGTAGAAGACCCCAGCTGCGTTTGTGTTGTTCCCTGCATATCCTTTCCGATTTCTTCGCGTCTTTTTTTTTTTTTTCCTCCGCTCTACGCCTCGCAAGTAGCCCAGTCTTCGGAACCGTTGTCTGCTATTCATCTTTCCCCACTGCGATATCTGCTCGTACCGCTCGGCTTACGCCAGCCTTTCGATTTCCCCTGGAAGAAGTATGTGTGCGCACGTATTATGCAATGCTTGTCTTCGTCGCCGGCTCTTTTCTGTATCCCGTTGAGCTCTTCCTTCTCACCGCTTGTGCAATGACCAGCGCACTGCCGACGACCACGCATCTCGCTCGACCACTACTGCTGCGTCTGTCGTAGAAGAAGCCACGACTGCTTCATCGTCGTCTCTCAGGTCGACGGAAGTGTGTGACTGGCGCCAGCGTGTGTTGTCTCGGCACTCGATCGCCCTCCACTCTCTCCCACTCGTGCCAGCTGTGATTGCTGCCGCTGCGTCTGATACTGAGGGGTCATCCGAGCCGCAGTCATGTTGGTCGACTGGGGAATCGTGTCTTCTCATCCGCTCATGAAGGAGCAGCGCACCTGTCTAGGTGAGACTGCAGTCTCTAGGAGCGCAGTGCGCATGCTCTTACTTGGGCGGCCTTACACTCACAGTTTTGTTAGTCAGTTTTTACTGCACGTTAGGGGTGCGATGGTTACGTAGTACGGGCGAAGATCCCATATTGGTGAGAAGTGTTCAGTTTGGAGTTGCGACGAAATGGATAGAAATCAACTTGAGTAGGATGCTGTGAATAGAACGTGAAATACGAGCGATTGCAAGGGTTGTTCCCGTGCACGTAGTCTGTGCTCGTTTAGGGCTGGGGGTTACGCCTATACGTTGTTCGGCTGCGTATTGATTAGCCCGCGCAGTAGGATTTTGGTCCTTAGCTGATCAATGCGCGAACTTCCGGGACCTGTAGACGCCTGTTCTGTTTGATCGGCAGGTAGTCCGCGTGGGTTGTATGTGTCTTGGGCTTGCCGCGTACTGGCCGTCGGTCAGTCGTCGACACTGGCTCGATATCTCACGAGCCCTCTCAGAGTTCGTATTGCGACCACGAACGGAAAGGGGGGACGGGGAAGTAAAGAAAACAGTTATGTTGATCTATTGAATTGATTTTGGTTTTCAGGGGTGGCTTCGGTAGTTTCCTGCAGGACTCCCTTTGTTTTACCGATTAGACTCGCTCTAAGCGTTTACGCAGGGGGTGGGAGATAACGCTGGAACGAATTTCAAGGTACGCAGTAGAAGAGATAAGCAAAAAGAAAGCGCATAAAATGTGTAGCGCACAGATGTCACTCGTGCGCGACCGTAGCTGATGGGTGCACAATTTTGGAAGCTCATCTGTCGTTGTTTGGTGTTTCAAACTGTAATCTGTACCGTGCCTTATCAGCCGTCAGAAATCCCCGGTGTGCGAAATCTTGCGTCCGGAAGGTATTTTGTAAGGAATCCTTTCCACTTCAATTCTTTGTATTTCTGCCGTTTGTCATCTGCACCTTTGATTATCCCGGCTAACGGCATTCCTTGGTGGCTGATCAGCCATTACGTCACGCAGTTCGGCAGTTACCAGTGAAAAAGCTGCAAACGAAAGTCTCTGAAAATGAAGTTACAAAAGCCCCTTGCCAACCGCCGTCGCCTGGCTGGGGTTATGCCTGTATACCGCTGTCAGCTCCGTCTGCTTGAGGTCGTAATGGGCGCGTGATTACGGCGCTTTTGTTGACTCCCCGGCGAGTGACCTTAAAAAGCGCTTTCGCGTCGTGTGACACGTGCGCGACCTGCCTGTCCGCGCGCGTTGAGTGTATTGATTTCCCTCTTCCTCGCCCTCTCCCCTCATCAGATTGTGCGTTAGGTCGTTCTTGAGAACGCGTTTCAACGGCCGCACAGGTCCCCCCCCCCCCCCCCCCCCCCCCCCCCCCCCCCCCCCGGAGCGAGTAATTGCGGAAGTTTGATTACTTGAATGTCCGCCTCTGAGCTACTACCGGCTTTTGAGCTTGGCGGCATGCACGGTCCCCCCCCCCCCCCCCCTTCCTTTATTTTTTTTTTGCGAGGCGAATGTGGGCAGCTGCGCACGCGAGCTTCAGCGGTCGCGTTAGACAAGTCCGCTGTTCTTGACAGTGAGCGATGGCTGCGATCCTCACTGTTTGCGTTACGTTTGCGTCATTTCCGCGCCTGCATATTGGCGCTGTCCTTGTCAAACCAGTTTGCCTGCGACAGTCGTCGCACCTCTTTGTACTTAGTTTTGCACCCTGCTGACTAACTAGTTAGTACAGCTGCTACAGCTCGTCGTGGTTGTTGTAATAGTCGCTCCGGAAGGTTTCAGCAAAGACGAAACACTGAAGCCTTCCTCGTCTCTTTCCAGAAGATGGAGCAGTCTTCGCAGCTCAGTTGACCTAGCTCTTACACCAGTGTAATAAAGTACATTTCTTGCTTTGTAATTGCCTCCTTCAAAGGCAACGCAGACGGAAAGGCAGACGCAGAATTGTTGGGGAAAATTTCTTGTGTAATTTTTTGAGCCGTCGTGTACACGTTTGCATCGTAAGCGCACTGTCGCTTGCCAACTGCGGCGAAGAAGTCCTCGTGTGGGAGTCGGCCCCTGGTGATCGGTACGTGCCTTGCGTACGCAGCGTACGCAGTCTCGATGGGATGCGCGTTGAACACTCTTCGAAAAGACGCCGTCGGTTCAGTGTATAAAAATAAGCGGTTTCTGATCGACCGCATTGATCAAAAGTCTCTATTTTTTTATTTTTGGTGGAGCTGTGATGGGTACACGGCTCTTTGATCGTCGTACGAAATACGAAACTATGGCCCTTGTTCCGCAACCCGTTACACTGAACGGTCTAAAGCGCTTCCATCAAGTGGCGTGACGGTCGGCTGTGCGATTGTCACGCCACTTGGTGACGTTCGGATGAACTGCTCGATTGCGAAAAAGATAAATTTTAGTGCACCGCCGACAGCTGACTTAACAGCTCATTGGTGGCGCTGGAATCGTTGCCAACCAGAAACTGGTCGCAGAACGTGCTCGGGTTTTTAGTAGTCGGAAGTTGCGTGCAGCATGCGGCGTGGTGCGGTGCGGGTGGCAGCTGCTCTGCAAGCACTCGTATCTAGCGCCTGCGCAAGCGTACTCTAGCTTTGTATTTTTTTTTTTTGTTTTACGACTGTGGCGCCTTCGTAGCGGCGCAGGTGTTCTCTGGCTTGTTCATTTTGTGTGTTACAAGCAGACGACATGTGCGTACAAGTACATTGGGAGGAGGATCCGGGTCGGAACTCCGTGTCGATACTTTACCGCTTCCGAATCGCAGAAATGAAAATGCTATGGAACGAAGCGTCGGGTGTAGTCGAGAAAAAAAAATAAATTCACGGGCCAGCTGTTGACATAGCAGCACATCGCTTCGCGCATTGTCGGACCGTGTGACGCCGATGGATGGATGAGGTCGTTGCCCTGTGCACTCCAGAATACGGCCGACGGCATTCAGGTCACCTGCAAAGTGTCGCTGGGAGAGAGGGGTATTGCGGGCTCATGCTCCGTACGGAGATTTAGTACTGTTCTCTAATTGACGTTGTTCAATTAGAGAACAGTACTAAATTGCTGTTTGCTGTTCACATTACTTGTCGCCCGAGTTTGGCGACAAATCTGACCTGATAATTTCGAGTCAGCCGGACGGAAGACAGACATTGTAACGCCGGGATTTTATGTACGGTTCGCAATCGATTACATAATATTGACGCGCACTTTGCATTTTTTTTGTTTAGTTTTCATGTTGAAACTGGCCGAAATTTCAAGAACCCCAGGTGGTCGAAATTTCCGGAGCCTTTCACTACGGCGTCCCTCATAGCCTGAGTCGTTTTGGGATGTTAAACCCCAATAAACCAAACTAAACCCTAACTGTCCGAAAAGCAATATAATCAATAAACCAACTACTGTTAAACCTATCTGCTTAGCGACGCAGAAAAGACGATGGAGTTTAAATGCATTGTATGGTTTGAACGCTAAGGGTTCTCACCCCTTTTCTCCTCTGGCACTATATACGGAGCTACCCGCATAACAAACGAGGCCTAAGCTCACCTCGACAACGATAAGAAGCACCTTTGTTAGCGTTATCAGCGTTATCCACGTCTGCCTGGAAGAAAAGGAAATGAGCAGACGAATTAACTAGCAGACGAAGGAGATAGCTTGGACAGAATGATGGGCTTCTATGGGAAACTGGTTGGACGTGAACTTCTGCAGTGGTTGTTCCCAACGTATCGCGTGTGTACACTTTTTTTTTTCTTCTTCTTTCCAGTCGTCTGCGCGAACGTCGAGCAGACGGCGTAAGGTCGCCTATTGCTCGGACACTGTTCCGAATCTGCTTCTCTCCCGCCGGCGTCTTCCGCCGTTCTCCTGTGCCGTGAGAAAGTTCGCTTACAAAACTACCGGCAGCGTTGCCAAGGGGGAGGGGGTTGCGAAAGCACCCCGAGCGCCTCTGACGCGGAACCTTAATTATAGAGCCGGTCCTCCCTGTGTTCCTGCCGAGGGGGCGCCCCAAATATTGCTCCCATTGAGAAAGTATACGAAGATCGCCGTCCGTCGCTTTCATCACGCTCCGGTCTGAAGAGCTTCGTTTGCGTCAGATGTTCTTGGGAACGACGCTGTTGCGTTCTTGACGTTTCTTTGTCGGTAGCCCGTTCTTTGTGTCCAAGACTCGCTTCCCTATTCATTCCCGCTGAATTGGTCGGTCGCAGATTAAGGCATTTCGGTGATCCGCTGGAGATAACCATGATGGCAGATGAGCCGTTGTATAATGGGGCTCGAAATTCCTTTTCGCCATTAGTGCCTCGCCCTATGATCATGCCGTCAGTCATCCAGGTGTGATTAGCGATGACCTCCTATAGGGGGCCTTTCATTTATTATTAGGGCTCCGGGTGGGGACGCACATATTCAAATTTGTGCTAAAAAAACTGTGGGCACGAAACTTCGGCGAGCAGTCCCTTATACGGGTCCTGCATTAGTACGTAGTAGAGCATTCTTTGGACTGTATTCATGCGGCTCTTGTAACTGGTCGCGTTTTAAAATGACATACGTCCCCATGCGTAATGCATGCGCCGTCAGTCGCGCTTGCGATACATTTGCTGCTACTGTTGTTTGGACGTGACCTTGGAATAATACGTTCAGCTGGGCGCGGCCAACAGCGTAATGTATGCTATACAGTCTTGTCCAATATTAAAGGGAACACAGGTTGCTGGTGCCCAGGAGCCTTTGATTGGTGTACCAAAATACTGCTTATAGGGAACGCTAATGTCTGTGGCTCGCATTCGGGCCTGAGGTTATTTGCAGGGGCATGCTCATAGCAACATGTTCCTTTTCCTATTGGACTGGATGGTAAAGTTGAGAAGCGCGTGCAGTGAACATTACAAAGGAAACGTCGAAACTGAAGGTCTTTTTGGTGTTCATTTTTGCAAGAGTAACACGAGAATAAAACTTCTAGAGCGAGGTTGTGAAAATTCTGCAGTGGCGACCATCTTAACATTCTTCTGTTGCTTGCTGAGTGTAGTCGTAGAACCGTTGTAGTTTTTTTTTTTTTTTTGCTTTCTTTCCAATACTCGGTTTGTATAGCACTGCCACGAAAGGCCACGGCACTGCAGTGGCACGTTGCACCGCCAGCCTTGGCATTTCGGCTGTTTACAGCGTGATCTCGTCTGAACGCTTCTCCCACGAGTCTTGTTTAGCGCGAAACGATTTCCTGCCGTTCTTGCTGTTACTTTTTTTTTTATGCAAGGCTGCGCTGGGTAGGGCTGATTGATTGTATAGCAGCCTGAACAGAGCTGATAAATTCGTCCTGGCAATGAAATGCCGGTTATTAATCTGCCTAAAGCTGGCGCGGCGATTCGCGAGACCTCAAGTTTTGGCCGTCGGTGTCAAACGTGCGGCCTTCGGAGGAGATTCATATCGGCGTGGTTGGCCGACATTGTGTGTGCCCAATGGCACATTCATTCCCATTACCGTTGTTACTCTTGCTTGCGATAAACTTGGCCTAACCGCTTTAGGGACGTCGGGCTGATATTTTTTCGCATCCGTTCTCGCTCGCGCTGTCTCTTCGTCCTTTATCGTTTTACGAAGCCTCGAGTCGCTTTCACTTTTTTATCGAGCACGCGTGTAGACAGGTTTCGCGTTGGCTGCTTTGGAGGCCACGCTGTGAGTCGCTGCAGCGTCGTTTGAAGCCGTTCGAGCCGGACCTTGATGCTTCCCGCCCGGTTGACGAACGGGATAACGTGAAAGGCTGCGTCGGGCTGGGCTGTTTGTGTTTTCTGTTTTCCCGTTTTCAGTTTTGTTTTGGGCGAGGAAGAAACGGTTAGCGGGAGCTGGTTTTGCATCTGGATGTCCTTCTATCGCTCCGACTGTTGGGGGTGCCCAAGGCCTGGTTCTTATCTTGCAGTTTCTTTGTGCGAATGTTTATAATGACGCTGCCACTCAGGCCTAACGGATTGCATCCGTATTCACGCACGATAGACCTCCGGTTTCGTGTTTTTTTTATATCTATTTCATTTCATTTCGTTTTTTTTTCTTCGCTGAAGAACTTTTTCGCTTTTATTTTGTGTTCAGTGGATTCCAAGTATTGTTTAGAGTCATTGCTGAATTAGATTCCCTGAGAATTTTCTGAAAGATTTCTTTAAAATGCTTGTCAACGTTATATATGTGCAGCCAATTATAATAAGATGGAACTTATGAAAACAGCAGTTGCTAGCACTGGGCCGCGGTCCGCGGCGGCCTGTATTACTCCGCTGGCCAATCGCAACAGTAAACGAAATCAGCTTTTTAATATTTTACTTTGATAAACAATCCAGATATCAAAATTCTAGAGCTTAACTTTTTTCTCGTGGTTAGCTTCTTGTTTAGGTGATAAGTTTTAACAACGGACTATTTTTGTCGCGGAGGAATTCTGTGCGGCAGTACTGAATGTGGGCGAAGCCAGAGTTCAGTTGTATCCAAGGAGGTTATATAACCTCCTTGGTTGTATCCGACAACTTCGAATAAGGAGCAAGGGATTTAGTGAAAAATTGGCATTGTGCTCTTTGTTACCTCATGAAATTAAAATCTTGAAATTCCACCTTGTGTTCGCTTGATTGAACTGCCCGTTTCACTTGCTTTTTTTCGTGAACAAAAACTTAGCGCATACGCATCCAAGGCTGACCCACCGAAAGCGTCGTTTTCATCGCGATCTGGGCTGGTAGAAGCTGCGAATGCCCTATTAGTTCCCGCGAAAAACCTTATTTTCGCGGTTATTGCACACAAGGCTTTTGCGCACACAGAATATTGTCACGTAGTGGTGACTGCAGTCCGGCGAACAGGAAAACAGCGAGAATGGCTCCTAAACGAAACTCTTTATTTGGGCTGACTTGCGCCCGCAAAGAACTGAATCACTCGGCGGCGGCGTAGCAACAAGCGTGCTCGGCGGTCGTCGAACAGAATCCCCGCCGCTCTCGGCCGTGCTCTTTTTAAAGCTGATAGCGAACTTTCGAGATAAAGCTTGGAAAGTTACTAGAACACTCTGGAACAACGTAGAGTCGGCTCCGCCGGGATGCGATCGATCGAGATAAATCTAGGCGCGTCTTGCATCACAAACAAAGCGATAAAGCGGCGTGCCGGCAGCTTTGAAGAATGAATAAACAAACGCTACAAACATTCGCGGCATTACTCCCCTCTCAAAGAAGCATCGACCCGATTGCTTAGTACGTAATGCGGCCACAAACAACTAAAACGGATTGTGTAAAAATAAACACCAAGGGTGTAAACACAACGTGCAACACAAAGCTGCCGGCAATATTAATCACTCTCGGGTTAAATGTACACTAGCAGCCGGCCGGAGACGGGAGCTTCTGGCGGGAAAGATCCCCCCCTCTCTCCCCGTGTTCGCCACGTGGCAGGAACTCGTGCGCTCGTTCTGGGATATGGCATGGGTGTCGATCGTGGGCTTCTGTCCTTCCGTACGCAGCAGGAAAACAGCGCTGCTCAAGCTCGGACATCTTGTCCACTACAAGTGAAGCGGGAGGCTTGCTGTAATGGAACGCGTGACGTGTAGACTTGCTAAGCCTAAATTTACGTCGGTGCTCGTGTGTGGTGAATGTCGTTCAATCCGATGCCAGTGACATATGCCTATGTTTTTTGTATTCTTCCGGAACTTGCTTTACCCACAGCACTGGGGGTGTTGGGAATTAAAGTATCAAAGCATGCCATGACTCGAAAAAACTCCCGTGGTCACATTGGCAGTGTCTGACCTGTGTGGGTCTGGAGTGGAAGCTGTCATGGCATATGAGCTAGGGGATCGGTGTTTCAAAGAAGGAAACTTCATCATTAGTGCTGGTTAACAATTATTAGTCGTTGTGACAGTGAAAGCACATTCATTGCACTGTCTTTTGACCTCATGCTCCCTCGAAGGTTGTCTAGGAGCTTCGTTTTCTTGTGTAGCCATGCATGCTATTATACCAGCTGGTGTATTTACCACAATTTCGAATTTTTCTTTGTGCAGGGGACAGAACCAATTATGTCAACCTTCCACATGTCATCGCCATGGTGGGGCTCCCTGCCAGGGGCAAGACGTACATTGCCAAGAAGCTCACCCGCTACCTGAATTGGATTGGCATCCAGACAAGAGGTGCGCACTATAGTATTTGAGCTTTAGCAGTTAGCATTTATTTATGAGCCTTGTTACGCAGTGGGTGCATTTTCGGAGGTATTGTATCCTAGGAAATTACTGCAGTTACTATTAGTGCAGTGCAAGAAGCCTTGAAGGTAATATCTGATCTTCATGGGTAATCACTAGACCATTTGTTTGCTGCAGTTGGTAAGCAGCTAAATTTTCTAACTTTGGGAACGTAAAGAAAGAGAATGGATGCTTATGCTTCATGCTTAAAAAATAATTTTCTGTTATTTGACGCCTTCTAATTGTCAAAAGCAGTGAATGGTGTCCTTTAATATAACAGCTGCATTTGCAGTTTGAGCAGTTAAATTGGTAACCTTAAGGAAGATCCATGTGGTCAAGATTTTCGGAGCTCTTCAGTACGACGTCTCTCATAGCCTGAGTCGCTTTGAGACGTCAGACCCCCACATACCAAACCAAACTTCTTAACGCTTGTTACTGCAGTGTTCAATGTTGGCGAGTACCGGCGTCAAGCTACGGAGGCCTACAGGAGCCATGACTTCTTCAGGGCGGACAACGCCGAAGCCATGGCAATCCGCAGGTAAGATAACACTGCATTTCATGTATCCATTGTTAGTCTGTACGTGTCCAGCCTTTTTTTTTTGTTTGCACAAGAGGCAGCCAGTTTTGAGACCACACCTTTAGAAGTCTGTGCGCGATAATAGAGCAAGTGGCATTATTGGTGCTTATGCTGAATTGATCATTGTTACCCTGGCATGTTGCGTCTCTTAGTTCTGAAATTTTTCTTTCTCAGTAAATATGGAACATTGCAGCTTACAAAGTTCTTGCACAAGTTGGAGTTCTTGTGCTGCACGAATCTAAGTTAGTTCACCATCTTCGTGCAGCAAGTGCGCCTTGGATGCTCTCGAGGATATGTGCAAGTGGCTGGAGTCTGAAGGCGAGGTGGCCGTGTACGATGCAACCAACACAACCTATGAGAGGCGCAAGCTCATCTACAATGTGGTCTGTGAGCGGTTTGGCTTCAAGCTCTTCTTTGTGGAGTCCTACTGCGATGACCCCAAGATCATCGAGGCCAACATTCGGGTCAGTAACCTTTTATCGGCTCAGTTGTAGCGTATGGTTATAGCATATGTAGCGTCAGCGGTGGCCTAGGGGTCTGAGCATCCGCCTTGCATGCGGGAGGCGCGGAGTTTGATCCCCAGTGCCACCGGGTACCCACCGGTGATACAGTGGGTACAGGCTTTCCCCTGGTCTGATAGTTGACTTATTCAGGGTGAAAGGCTAGGGAAATGGGTCTTTGACGCCACCTTGAGTAGAAGAAAAAATACCTTGTGCCATGGCTCTCTCTGGCCACAGATGCCCTTGCACCATGGTCATGTAGACTATGCATTTGTAGCTTATGGTATGGTAATGCAGTTGTAGCTTACTGTAATGCAGTCGGTAATGGAGCATTTGTGTAAGTTAGTAGTGGTGAGGCTTGGTACTCAATTAACGCATTTTGTCATATCCAACCAAGTGGCCACTCTGAGTAACCTAGATTACACATATTATACATATAGTCGCCGCTGTGGCTCAGTGATTGTGCCCGAATCGCAATGGCGCTGTGGCTGTGCGATTTTCTTACGAGAAATGAACTTTTTATAGACTGTCAGTGTGCGTGGCAACACTTATTGACTCTGTCGCCCTGTCTTCATTGATGCAGGAAGTAAAAGTGAACAGCCCAGACTACAAGGACATGAACAAAGACGATGCTCTTTTGGATTTCGTGCACCGCATTGAGCACTACAAAGCGTGCTACCAGACCCTCGATGAGGTTCAGGAAAAGCAGTACTCCTTCATGAAGATTTTCAACACTGGTCAAAAGGTTGTTGTGCACAGACATGAAGGTGAGGATTTACCTTCCAATTTGGTGTTCTTCATTCTGAAGTGTCGTCTTATCCTGCATTGGGGCTTCTGTCAACATCAGCTTGTACTTTGGGCTGCTAGGTTTGGGTCACATCGTACCGAACTGGCCACATCTACCTCGAGCTGGGTTTGGTACCTTGCGCTAACTGGGTATGAGTGGGTAATGAACTATCAACATTTCCTGCAAATACGGAGGCTGTGAAGCAGCTTTCCTTAATGGTTTTTCACAGTCTAAACTATGAAATGAAATTCTGAGTGGTTGTGTCATAGTAGTTGTTTGAGTTGACACACATATTTAGGATTCCTACGCTGTGTAAAGGGTATTCATAAGCATCATGCAACTTGCTGAAAGCTTGATTCACAGAAACAATGTGGAGTGATGTGCCAATTATGGGTTTGTCTGCCAAGCAAGGTATCTTTCAGCAGTGTTTTGCAGAAAAGAACCCTCTTAGTATATTCATCACTGCAATAATATAGTACCAGTGTTGCAGCAGAAAAAAAGAAAGGAAATGGAGGCTAAGGCTTTTGATTTTTGCTTGTGATCATTTCTGCTTGCAGTGACTTTTCGTTTTGCATGACTCTTGCTCACTAGCTGTGGTCTCGGATTGAAATTGGCAGTATTGTGGAGGAACAAATTATGTACACGAGTCAGCGACACTGTAAAATGCCTGGCACAGTTGATTTAATTAAAAGAACTTTTTCTAATCTTCACATTCTTTCTTTGCAGGCCACATCCAGAGTAGGGTAGTCTATTACCTTATGAACATCCACATCATGCCGCGTTCCATCTACCTAACCAGAGTGAGTGTGTGCTGCTTGGCTTGGTTGCCAGTGGAGGGTGTATCTTGCATTGCATTGCCCTTTCATTTCATTGCATTCATTCCATTGCCCTTTTGTGCGTGCAGCATGGCGAAAGTGTCCTGAACCTGCAGGGAAGGATTGGTGGGGATGCTGATCTCTCCGAACGGGGACGGGAGGTGAGCAGAGCATTTCTTCGCTGCACGCTTCTAGTGTTGTTCTTCACTCTAACCCTTGCCTTGTGTTTTATCACCCAATATTTATAGACTTGATTGTTGCATGCTGTAGGCAGTGTATGGTGTGTTGATAGTGCTCGTGCAAGTGTAAAAAATTGCTTGTACAATTGTACTGTAAGTGTAACTTGTACTGTAACTTCCATCAACTTCTATCTTCGAAGTACAATGAATGAAACCCACTTTTGAGATTATGTACTAACTATCGCCGCATTATTGTACAAAAGAAATGCGTTTCAAAATTTGGCTATAGTTTGGTTGGGCCCTGTTCTTAAAGCTTCCTTTTCCTCTTAACTCATTCAATTTGTACTGTCTTCATACCTTGTTCAGCGTATGCTGATGATACTTCTGTGCGATGTCAGTGCACGTTAAAGAACCCCAGGTGGTCGAAATTTCCGGAGCCCTTCACTACAGCGTCTCTCATAGCCTCAGTCGCTTTGGGACATTAAACCCCATAAACTAAACCAACCGATACTTCTGTGGTGGGTTTCTTAAGTTTTTTTTCTTTTGGAATGGGTGGAGGGAGGAGGGAGTTCTCAGTTTTCTGCAAGACCGACGATTTCTTCAGACCTTTATGCTATGCTTGGCTTCATGGCAACATTGAGACAAGTACTAAAATTGTGGCTACAATGGGGTGTACACAGTTAAGTCCTCCAAACCAGTTTTATTCTGCTTCATTCTGGCAAAAGGTTCATGAGTTCAGATCTCATCAGGAGTACATTTGTAACTAAAATACTTCATTCAGTAAACAAGCTGCATTTTTCATATCTGTGCTGCTTACACTTGCCGTTGTACTGTGTCCTCTCGTGTGGCAGTGAAAACAAAAGGGTGGCTTGTGGTAGAATCTGCCTTTCTCGCTTCCTCTTCACACATGCCCTTCTTTTCCGACAGTATGCTCTTGCCCTGGCGAAGTTCATCAAGAAGCAGTCCATTCCGAGACTTCGCGTCTGGACCAGCCAGCTGAAGCGAACCATCCAGACTGCGGCTGGCATCGACGCTCCTCAGGAGCGATGGAAGGCTTTGAATGAAATTGATGCTGTGAGTTTTGGCATTTTTCCTGCATTTGAGAGCGTTCCGTGGTGCGCTTTCTTTCAGTAATATGGTAACAGTTATTCGGCTTAGTGTGAACTGTTTTCAGGCTGTGTGGAACAAGTTGCAAATTTCACTAGGATGTCCTGCTGCTACTGCAAGTTTTTGTTTTGACTTTCAGTCTTTCAATGTGCAGTTTTATTTTTCTTCGATGTCACTGAAGCACAGATCACTACCTTTTCTCACTAAGTGTCACTTGATCCAGATGCTGTCGCCGGTTGATGGACTGTTAACAAAAATTCCTGTTCAGTCTGTGAGCCAGCTGGATCAACTGGAACAAAAGGAAAACACCCCCCATTCTTCTGGAGTATTTAACTGTTTTCTGTTAAAGCATTTATTTGATAAGGAAAATGAGGGAAATTTATTTAAACAGCTTATTCTTTTCTCCTGTCAGCGCAGCTGCCAAGAGGAGAGTGTATTTTTAATTTTTTTTTTATCAAGGGAAAGATTTAACTTCATCAGAGTGTTACTTAGTGTCCTAGGAGCATGAAGGTTGCATTTTGGAGGGCCTTTTGTAGATTGTACTTAGCACCGTAGGAGCATGAAGATTGTGTTCTGAAGGGCCTTTTGTAGTATTCCAGTGTCCTGATACAAGATGTTGGCTTCTTTTTTTCCAGGGCATCTGTGAGGAGATGACATACGAGGAAATCCAGGAGAAGTTCCCTGATGAGTTCGCCGCCAGAGACCAGGACAAGTTCCACTACCGGTACCCTCGAGGAGAGGTGCGTTTTTCCTTTGCTCGCCCGTTTACATAGGAGAGCTTGCTTGATGCTGGCTTGGGCCTTCGTTGCCATGGTGACCTTCGTTTACAGGGTGGAACTGAAAGTGCAAACCAGTTTTTTTGCTGAATTATTATGAACCAGCGAAAGCAATGTGAAATACGCAGTGAAACTTGTGATACTTTTGTAGGCTTGTGAAAGCCATGGCATTAATGTTCTAAGTGGTGAAGTTGTTAGTGTCCCATGGTGCAGCCACATGATTATTTCTTAGTTAGGGTAGAAACAAAAGCTCTGACAGCATTTATTCCAGGCATAATACAGCAGAGCTTCTTTTTATAGGTGGTACTAAGCGTTTAGTTGCAAGCCACATTGTGTTCATAGCTAGCCTGTCCCGATGACAAGACAGCCCTGCGGTCTTCTTGATTTGAGTTCAGACTAGTTGTTTTTGAGGCTTGGATGTGCAACTCTAGTGACTGTAAGCTTACTGACCATGAGCTTTTCATGCATTTGGACCTTGCTGTAATTTGAATTAGCACTCTTATCCCTTAGTAGATTCTTTTGCACAGTTCTTTTTTATTTAATTCATGCTATGGCAGCTGTAATATTCGAGAGCCGCAGCGGTGGCTCAGTGGTTATGGTGCTGGGCTGCTGACCCGAAAGACGCGGGTTCGATCCCGGCCGCGGCGGTCAAATTTCGATGGAGGCGGAATTCCAGAGGCCCGTGTACTGTGCGATCTCAGTGCGCGTTAAAGAACCCCAGGTGGTCGAAATTTCCGGAGCCCTCCACTACGGCGTCCCTCATAGCCTAAGTCACTTTGGGACGTTGAACCCCATAAACCAAACCAAACCTAATGTTCGAGCTGTCAGCTAACTATGGTGTTCAATTTGATTTGCAGTAATCGCACAGTTGTATTGGATAGTGGCTTCAATAGCCGTTTTCTTCTTGTGCTATTTCTTTCAGTCTTACGAAGACCTGGTGGCCAGGTTGGAACCAGTCATCATGGTTAGTGGTGTTTGGTTTTTTTTCCCCTTGGCCTGCTGTGGTGTTTAGCCTTCAGCTCTTCTCTCGTCTTTCTTTCCATTGGATGGAATCTAGACGCCTCATGCTTGCTCTTGTTTGTTTCAAACTAGGAACTGGAGCGACAGGAGAATGTCCTTGTGGTTGCCCACCAGGCCGTCCTCCGTTGCCTGCTTGCCTATTTCCTTGACAAGAACTCCGGTGAGTGGACTTTCTTTCCCGTTTACTTTTGTGTACCTCCACTGCCTCCAGACTGGTAGTTCAGCCTCTTGTGAACATTGGCTTAACGGGAACTTTCCTGATAGCTCACTGGCCGCTGCTAGTGTGTGCAAGGTTACTGTCTTCGTACTTTCTTGCAAAGGCTGTCAGTTGCGCTTTATGATGGCCAGTGACACTGTCGTAGTGAAGCTGATCAGTGCTCGGGGTATTGCCTACCTTGTGCTTTGTTTGAGGCTATGCAAGGGTACAAGGCACTGCAAAAGCCGAACCTTTCTGTTGTCAGTGCATCTCCTGCGGCTTGCGAGCAGCACTGGGGTGTTATGCAGACCGTGGTGTGTTTCTCAAACATCTTATTTCGGGATCATTTTTCTTTGTTCTCGGTTGAATGCAGCTGCGCGAGGATGTTCCAAAGCTGCCTGTTCGTGCATTTATGGGGCTTCTTGGGGTGGTCTGTTTGGTAGATGTTTGTTCACATAGTGTACTGGGACCAACAAAACAAAAAAAAAAGCTGAGATGTGAAAGGTTGCCAGAAAGGACCTTTTCTGCAGAACATTGTGTGCAGAAGCCTTCTCCTATGACTAGAAACGGCACCATGCTAATTATAGCAAATTCAATCATGCTGCCAGAGGCATTGTGCTGATATGGAGTCCACTTTCTGAAGATGCGAGGCAGACTTGTTTGATCTTAATAGAAAAACTGGGCGAGTTGATGAAGGCCATTCATTCTGAACAGAACGAAAGATACTAACACTCGGCAAGGAGCATGTAAGAGTGCTGATCAGCTTGTTTCGTCTTGCTTCAGCTCTATTCAGGTCAGTGTAGAGTTTCTGCACAAATGCTTGGGAATCGAGCACTTTTTCTTGTGGCGAAATTTTTCAGCTTTTGGTGAACACATGCAGTCTTTTTCAACGCAATGAATGAAGTCTAAATGATTCGGAAACTCTATGCAAGGGAAGGAATTATAGCAAATGATTTGAGCGCATGAACACGCAGAGTACCTAAAACACTACGCTCGAAAATTAATAACAGGACAACCAATCACCTCTTGACAAATGTACAGCATTTTACGATAGTGAGGTACTGAAAGCACTTACTGGTTTTGCTCATTCTGTGGGTTACAGCTATTGAGTAAACTGATTTGAGAGCAGTTGCTTTTTACTTTTTTTTTTTAAGCCTCTTTGGCACAGAACCTTGTTTCAAGGGTGCTACTCAGCTGAACACTGGAACACATTTATCTTTTGAATGCCTGTTGTAGTGTTTTCTTGGAGAGGGCGATAGAGAAAGAAATGTGGTCTCGGGATCTCTGTCGGGTTGACGAGGCAAAGGAAGGGCACAGACCTGTGACGCCCTGTTACCTTTCTCCCCTCTTCCCCCTTCTCTCTCTCTCCTTTCTCCCTCGATATTTTTTTTTTTTGCCCCCTTCTGGTCGTTCTGCTGGCGTGCAGAGGAGATGACCCACATTCACGTTCCTCTGCACACCATCCTGCAATTGGCGCTCACGCCACACGGATGCCAGATCACAGAGTTGAAGACAAATGTGGACGCAGTCGACGACCACCTGCTGCTCTGAGTGCACGGCTGGTGTTGTTGCTTAGACTTTTTTTTTTTAAAACCTGTCACCACCTTGGCACCCCTTTCCTGCCGGTGTTTGCGGTTGCACGTGTTCATGCCATGAGGTGCCGCACGATGTTAGTGCAATGATGTTGGAGAACTTCACTTCATCTGTCCGCACGTGTTGTGCTTGAAGGTGTCAAGTTGCTCGCATCACGTTTCGTTTTTGAGCATTCCTTTAGAGCAGTTTAGAAGCCGTGTTCGGAACAGAATGAGTTTGTGAAAAGAAAAGCTGAAGGCTTTTGTGGCTTAGATGGGCTGCTCAATATTGGCAGGTTGTCTGCACTTCCTCTTATAGCACCAAATTGTGTGCGTAGAGGTTGCATCAGAATTCAGTGTTTTGACCATTCTTCTAGCTCGAAAACTCTGTGGGCCTGTATTATATACTAAGGTATGCACTGGGTACGTGCGACTACATACTGACTGTGTATTGACTGTGTACTAGCTACGTACTAGCTACGTACTAAAACATTGGAGCTCAGTGAAGAACATACTGGTGCTCGGGCAGTGATTACCACACTCAAAGTGTTTGTTCTTCAGGTAAGGGCTGTACTTGTGTTGGCCCCAGATATAGCGTCAGACTATATGGGGAGAGTACAGTATAACCCCACTATGGTAAACTCGGATATAGCAAATTAAAACTGCAGTCCCATTTTGCCTTCCATGGACGACTACATATTTTTGTTTTTATTGCAAAGATGTCTTTAATACATACCCGGTTATAGTAAAGAGCATCCGGCCATGGCGATGTGCTTCCCGTGGAATGACACTGCACGGATACCAAAGACGATAAAACGGCGCTGTTTGAGGTGGCTTAACCACCAAGCTTGTGACCTGCGAGGAGAAGCCAACTTTTTGAAGGCTTTTGGAAACGATCATGCACAGCCAAGACAGGACAGGAAAAGGGACATATATAAGCGCATTGTTTCCAAAAGTATGGAGTACCAACTTGCCCAAAATGCAATGCTTTCTGAAGACCACAGGGCCATGAGGCAAAGCGTCGCGGTGCACATGGGGGGGTAAACAAAAAAGTGAACCTGGCTGTGAACTTAGAAATTAGGTGGTGCGGGTCGCTGAGAAATGAGAAACAGTAAAAGTGCAATGAACATCAAGGAAGAGAAGAAATGGGCGAAGGATCGCAGCACAGGGCAGTATAGAGCACGAGACAGTGGCGTCAAGAAGCGGAGGTGCGTCAACACTGTGTGGGCAGTTTTGCCGCGCTTGACTGTGTCACAGGCGTTTTTCGACTATTGCGTCTTCAATGACACTGAGACCATGGAAGATGGCACAGTATTCACTTTTTTTTTTTAATCGTGCAAATGTGGTTCTGCTACAAGACAAGTGAAATTGAAAACGTGGTAACTTAAAATGTGATAACGGAAAACGAATAGTTATCACATAAAGGGATAAGAGTAGGATGGAAGGTATCTCCGAATGTTCCTTTTACAAACCGATATGTGTAACAGTTTCATTACCAGATAGCATCCTCAGTGCCATGCCATCACTGACAACAGGTCTGAGTGACTTTACTATAGAGGGGTTCTACTGCAGTTTTCCTAACATATAGCTGAAAATCAGACTGCAAGATGCCGCTTTCGGGAAAGGGCCACACCCTACCTAAATTGCAAGAAAAATACGACCTTTATCTGCATATGTATTTCATTTGAGTTCTGGAATGGGTTAATTTGGAACTTGCGGGATATTGTGAGCTGTGTAAGTGCTGTGACCACAGAATGCACTTAGCATCACTGCTGTTGCTGTGCAGTTCGTTTGTTGTGCCCCCGATACGCAAGCAGAGCTCTTAAGCAGTTGTCTCCAATTAGGCTGCCATTAAGCTCTTTGCCATATAAATTATCACGGTAGCTTTTGCTTGCCTGTATCATTCTAAGCTTTTATTATGAGGCACTAAAATTTGTGCAGTACATATCAATTCTGTTTCAAATGGCTGGGCTTTCAGGGTTCACCGTAACACGGGAGCAGGGAGATTTTGCATAAGCCACATGAATTGGATATTCTTTTAATTGGCAAAATTGAACTTTGGTTGCCTTAGTGCTATCAGTATTTGCTGTGTTAGACAGACAGCCATACAGTCTCTCCCTCCACTTGTTGAAGCTCTATCTCCTTGACTACACTCTTAACACAGATACACCTATATGGGAGTAAAAAGGGTGTAAAGCTTACAGTGTATGCCTTGATCTCCGTTTTTAATCTTGGGAAAGTACTGCATTCGCTCAGCCACATGTGAGATGTGCGACCACTCCAGGTCTCTGAGTTCATCGTTATCGCACTTTTGGCTTGATGTGAAGCAACTTTAGGCATCTTCAGCCCACACTGTGATGGACCAACACCTGTAAGAAATGTATAAAAGAGGAAAAAAAGCTCCGAGGCATGAACCTTGCAAGACTGGCAAAGAGGCATTGAGGGAGTTTGTGTTGGGTTGTAAAGTGCATTGTCACTGGTCTCTGAAAGGATCGATGGAGACTTTCGCAAGATATTGGTGCCGTCTTTTGAACATGCACTGTTGTTGCCACATGTTTTTAGGCTCTATTTTTACGCACAATTGGTAAGTAGCACTCAGAAAAGCCGATCCAGCTTGGCATGACAGATAGTGACCTGTCATCTCTGCAGGGAATGTTGTATAAGAAAAGATGGCTCGACTTCTTGGAGTGTTTAATATGACGCCACTATGAGCCAAGTCAGTCTTACAGGCTAGCACAGGACTTCCATACTATTCATAGTTACGTAGTACAAAGTTGCTGATACAGTCTTTGTCCTTGTGAAGGCGTCGTTGCAGTAACTGTACAGTCCATTCCTTCAGGAGCGCAGGAACTGTGTTCACTTCGGAGCTCAGCGGCATCTTTTAGGGAGAAATTAGGCCGCTGGGTTTTTGCCCTGTGTAACAACAGCACCACGTTTCTGTTTCTAGTCTAGCAGGGAATCTGCGGTTGCTCTACCAGTCTCAATTGTCTTTGTCCCTTCTTTATTGTGAATAGTTTTGTTCACATTAGAAGACAGTTTGTAAAAGCTGTGATGTTGTGATGGGAAGTTCCATTTTGAAAGCCTCTGTTCTTTTGTTGTTTTTTTTACGGCTGTTTTGATTTAGCTTAAGCTAGCGCATTTACCTCTCCATATATAACCATGTTAACTGTCCGCTTGCAACTATTATGTGTTGGCCTCAGGCCTGCATGTCTTGCTTCGCACTTGAAAAAGTCTGCCAGTCAAGGTTCCTGGTGCTGAGCTGCTAGCTTTGTCTAGATTTTTTTTTAATGCTTTACCAGTCTTGGCTTCTTTTTTTTGTACTTGTCTGTACAACTGAAATAGTAACCGTTCCCGTAACCTTGTTCAAGGTCGCTGCAAGTTGACTGCTGAATTTGGTGCATGAAAGAATGCTTCTGCCTGCATAATCCTGTTTTGTGTCACCCATTGAACTTTGACACCTCATAGCATTAATGCCAAGTGTATCAGAAGTAAGGGCTAACTGAATAAGAAGCCTATGTCCTGTGTGGTGGTTGTATTTTTGAATGAATGGCATGTTTGTGTGGACTTATTAGGTGCTTTTTTTTATGTAAATATGTACTGATAAACTTGTTCCAAACGAGGTTCAAGGCTAGATTTTGCTTATCAGAGTAAGTTAGGCAGCAAAAGGATTCCCTACCGAATCCTTCTTCAGATGACAGGAAAGCGGGACATTTCACAGTATCGCCATTGAAGGCGCATTTGAAATTCTGCTCTGTGAACGGTTGCTTTTATGTGACCCTGTGTGTACCTAGAGGCATTCACTTGTGTTGGTGCCTAGACATGCGCACTTGTTCAACAAATTCCATTGAACCTAAGGAAATCTGTGCATCGCAGTGAAAAAGATTCATGCTTCATGAAACAAGTCACTTATTGTAAGCACTTCACTAACAACTGATGCTGAGCAGCAGATGTGGCTTTGAAAATGGGGCCGGTTTGAACCTCGATCAATAGTCTGTCAATAATCTTGATCCATCAATTGCAATATCACTGAAGGACCATTTAGACTGCTGCTGTGAAACCCATATTGCAGCATTTTGCAGGTGGGCAGGGGTTATGAACACAGTCCAAATGGCCATTTCTGAAATGGGCCTTCTTGTACTTCTAGAAATGTGCTTAATATCTTTGCACAGTTATACTTTTTGATAAAGTTGGGTATGTCTCACTCTGTTGTATTTATATTCTTGAGGTTAGTTACGTCAACTTGCCTAGTTTGTTTCTACTTACTTGAAGCCTCTGCTTAAGTTGTGTTCATGCCAATCTTTGCCATGCTATATATATTTCGCTATATTTCGTGGCTCATTTTTCTTGATATTTAAACGTTTAGGAGGTGATGGTAGGTGACATACTTATACTTTACACACTAGTCAGATTTTTTTTTTACATGTACCCGTACAAACAGTGTGCAATAATTGTTGCCCTTGTAATTCTTTACACGGTGTGTTTTTCTGGGTCTTGAGTGTTGATTTTGTGTAGGTCATTGAAGGGAAATAATTACTTGTGGACGGAGTAGTTAGTAGCGGCAGTGCTGTTTGTTTGAATGACTCTCTTGAAAACCACGAGCGCACACCACCATTCAGAAACTGAAATTGATTCAGTCATGTCCAACAAACGCTCCCTATCTCAACCTTACTGTTGTCTCTCAGGATCTTTACATGTGTGCTTTGAGTGTGGTCGACACACGAGAAAACTACTAAACTCGTTTTGGGAATGAGTCCTGTATTTTTCCCGCACGGGTTGTTGGAAGTTTTTAGTGGTGTATATATGAACCATGTGCTCAAGGCCTGAATAAATTCTCTTATTGAAACTGTGTTGTCACTGATGTGAACTTTGATGTGGATATTGGTTTCTGCCTGTGAGACTGAGACAAGTGGTAAAAAGGTCATAAAAAAAAACTTACGTTCATGTAGCACAATGATCACAGACTGGGGTTCTGGACTTTGTTTGAGGTCACTGAATTGGTTTCTCTGATTACCTTATTTCACTTCCATAGTAAATTATTAAAAAAATGTATACTGTACAGAGATTACGAGATGTAATATATGCTGGTTCAAAAATGCTTGCATAACGATTGCAATGTGCCGTTTAAATATCTGATATCATCCACAATTTTTAAAGATTCATAGCTGAGAAACATTCCGAGAACATAGCCGAGAACATTCAAGACCGAAAAACGAGCGAGCGAATGTAGTTTGCGGCTTCTCTTTCACAGTGAAAATGCTATAAACATAGGCAGGCATAGTTGATGTGAACCTTTTCATACAACTTCTGCTAACAACTGTAATCGAATATCAAGACTTTTGTCGTCAGTGTTCATTATTTCAGGACAGACATCATTCATTTCATACTTTGTAAACCGCAACACATTCGCACAGTTGTTTAGTAGGAGTCGCGTCGGTTTTTTCTAACTGGTCAGTGATGTGCCTGTGTTGCTTTTGGTCGTACTTATTAAAGAAGAAGTATAGGATAGCAACTTCCAATTTTTGTTCTTCGTGAAGACTGATTCTCTGGCTCTTCCTGGGTATTTTGACATTGCAAACTCTCGAATGCTGACGTTGCAAACTCGAATTCAAACTCTCGATATCTACATGGAAAGAGACTCTGGGATCGCTGTTTTGAAGTCATTGGTGGCGCAGCCTAGTCTTTGGGATCCACGGCAAAAAAACCACTTCGATGCACCACACTTTTCTAGTGAAATCTGTCTGCGATGGCGGCATGCTTTTTTCCTTTTGGCCTTTTCTGGCTTCTAAAAGCTGTTTTCACTGCAAGTAGCATCTTTGCCATTACGTGGTAATCTATTGATACAGACCAACTTCAATATGTCCTCAGTTTCCCTGTGAGCTGGTGAGATAACTCAGAAACGTGTGATGTTGTAATGTGTGGCCATATATCTTTTTGTCATACTTGGAACACCTGGAAGCATTACAGGAAGGAATGGAATAATAAAATGCGTGGGAGTGCAGTGAACCAATATTTACCTCGGAGGTATTCTGAATGGTAGTCAAAGTTAGTGGTCTCTAGAACGAAACTGCTGTAGAATCTAGTCACTTTAATGCCCATAATTTAATCCCCTTCAAGTTCGCATTGCTCAGATCGAACTGTGCATATATTCTTTTGAAAAGGTCTCTAGATTTCTCATCTTGGGAGATTCCTTATTGTCTGCTGTAGTATGTGCTTTGCATTTCCTCAGGTTAGCTTTTGAAGCTGAAGTTACGAAAGCATATTAAAGCCAGTGGCTTGAGGATCGCAGGTTAGCATGAAAACGCTGCAAACTAGAAAAGATCATGCAATTCAGATGTGTTCAGAGTATAATATGGATGCACTTTCTAGAGTCCTGCATACTTCATAAATGAGGCCTTCCTTTTGGAGCTAGTGGAGCTTCTCATTGAATGAAGCTGTTTAATTTAACGTATTGCTGTCTCGGCACGCTGGATTGTATTTGCCACTTCTGCCATTGCAGCTTTCTATCTTTTATTCGAAGAAACATTTCGGACCTTTTTGCCATTTAGGTAGGTACGTGCAAATGTCACTAGATTACTGTCGACGGTCCACCCATAGGGCTTTTTTTTTTTTTTTTGGCACAGTAGCGTAGACATTGTTTACACATGCTGCTGAGCTAGACACCAGAGATTGTATCCTTGGTAATGGTAGATAGCAGCTTTATGTTCAAAATTTGTGCTAGGTTGTGGACGCTTACAGAAAGACCTAATTTGCACTCAACAACCTGATCGTGTTACAAAATTCACATCTAGAGCATATCTACTAACACGTGATTGCAGAAATGCTTGAACGAGTATTTCATGGATGGCTCAGTGTATTTCATACTGAAAACATCTGTGGGCATCATCTTCTGGATATCTCTCATCCCTTGGCCTGTTACAGGGTGAAATTTTCATCAGCTCTTGTAAGGAGGGGTAAGAAGGCAAGGCATTTCTAAATTAAAAGCTAATTGCACTCTCTTTAGTTAGGCTCTCTACAATTTTGCAGGGCTGTGGGTGCAGCCAATTTTGAAGGTTAACTATACATCTGCTGCTGCTTGTGCTTGTGAATAGCAAACTACAGATGTCTTCTCTGGTTATCTGGTAAAGGTGCTTAGTACATTCTACCTTGCTGTTGGACTTCATACTGCCAACCTTGCCAGATTTACGAGCAGATCTAAATGGGTTCACCTGGTCAAAGCGTAGTTACATGCTATGAAAGCTGGTTGTTACTGCACTTTATTTGACATATGTTGTCGGAAATACCTGCGAGGAACTAGTGCAGTCATTACAGCTGAGGCTGTTGCTATACTGTGCTTGTCAGTTGTCACCATCACCGTTTTTTTCAGAACTTGTTTGCCTTTGTCTAGAATAAGTCAGCTGCAGCTGCCTTTGTAGTGCATCTATAACTCTTAATGTCTTGTCCTGAGGAATTTACTGGTACTAACCCACATCGCACCCCATTATTCCATACAGTTTGGAATGCGTCTGATCTGCTACAGAATATCTTGTTCTCAACAGTTTGCGTCACCCTACTGTAGCTGAAAAAGGGCATAACATCATGTCTCTTCAGCGATAACAGCCATAGGACTTCCAAGTGTTTATAGCCACGACTTCAAAGTGCCATTTCTTGAAACTGTGTGGTTGCTTAGGTGGCACATTAAGCTACAGAATATGTATTGCATTCGAGCTAGCGGTGCTGTAATTATTAGTAATCTACGTTTGCAGCAAGTATTCTTCCTAAAATCAACTCGTGGATACGTTCCACTTAGTGTGCGCATGGGTTGATAGATAGTGCCTAGAAGCTGCTGCGTGTATACGTGAAACCCCCTACCGGTCATGTCTGAAGAGCTATCATGTTTGACTCAAGAACCCAACTGGCGTGTAGCAGAGTGAGAAAAGTGATAATCGGGAGTTCAGATTAGTTGCCCATGTGTTGCATGTTGCCTGTACATTGGAGTGGTTGGCGCTTGCGCCTTATCTTCTTCAGAGTCCAGTAGCTTGACCTTATTTCACATTGTTTCATCGTGTACGCTTTAGACAAGTGTGCCGGGGTCATTCTTCAATGCAGTAAGCCTCAACACCTATCCCCAAAGCTTTGGTATCTTTTATGCAGTCTTCCCGTATGTCCAAGCTTCAGTATTTTTTTCTGTGTGGTCTTCCCGCTTATCCCCTAAGCTTGGCACATCTGTGCTTCCTTTTTTTCTTCTTCCCTGTCCCTTTTCTCCCCATTGTTGTCCCACTGCTGCCCCTCCTGGGTCCGGCCTGCCATCCCGTGGCGCAACCACGCAGAGGAGCTGCCCTACCTGCGGGTGCCGCTGCACAGCATCATCAAGCTGACGCCCATGGCCTACGGCTGTGAAATGAAGAAGTTCAGCGTGCCCATAGCGGCGGTGGACACACACCGTGCCAGGCCCAGCGTAAGTACTGACGGCGGGAAGACCGACGCTGGTGCGGTCGACAGCCTCGGTCTGCAAGAGATTGAGCTCACCGAAGAACTGCTGCCGCAGCACGATGCATTTGTCAAGGGCTAAGCTCCGGCCCTACCTGCGGCAGCCAGAGTGGTTTAGACGGCTATTCGTTCGACTTTTACGCTTAGATTTGCCAAATTTGCCGCAGTTGTGCATGCAAGGGAGGGCAGTATCAGAGTCGTCGTACAGCTGCGCTGCTGGTGTGCTGTCATTGCACAGCGATTGCTTTGTTGATGCACCACGGTTTGTGTGCTGATGTTTCTTTTGCACTGAGCTCTCTAGAAGAGCACTTATGGCAGTAAAATGCCAGTGGAGGAAGTCTTGGCTGTGTCTGCTGCTTCCACTAGTTTTTTTTTTTTTTTATTGTTCAGTTGCGGTAGCTTTCTTTGTCTTTTGCTGCCTGTGTGCCAAGCTAGCCTCATTAGTTTGCCTAGGAGTAAGTAGCTGTGCAGACACGTGAAGGTTACTGATGAATTGAGAACTGAAGAGTTGTGCTGCCTGCAGTTAGCTTTGGCAAGGCAAGGCAGGGCCCACATGCTTTCTGTGAGATGGCTAAATCTCGGAATGTTGTTGGTCGCATTAGGGTGCCCCATATATTTCCCAAATAGCTGGCTTATAACAAGGAGCTCCTGCTTTTTTTTTTTTTTTTTGATGAGGTCTTATCCAACATCATGGCATCCACTAAGCATTTTTTTTTCTTTTTGTTACTTTGCGGGGTGCCTGTCAAGCTAGGTGGGTGATAGTTTCAGTACCTTGATGACTGCATCACACGCTGCCTACATGTAAAGGAAAAATATTACAGCGGCAGTTGTTTAGAGTCCCAGTGTCTTGCGGAATTGCAGTGGGAATAGAAAGACGTGAAATGACATGTTATCAGATTTTATTTCTACCTTTGGCTGGTTGTGCATCTTGGGTTGCTTGTGTCCATTTCATATGACAGCTGCCACCGGCAACACATGGGAAGTTGTTGTCCCAAAGTGTTGCGGCATGGGCTCTGTGTATTTTGAAGTGCATATAAGCTGTAAGGTTTAGCGCAGTGGCCCAAGGATTTGATGCAGTACTTGTTATTGCAGCGTTTAGGCAGCATGTCAAGGCATTTAATTTAGACCGGGCAGTTTGCTGCGATGTCCACATTAACCACTCATGCAAGTCATCCTTGCAGTGTTTATATTTAGTACCCTATCATGCTATGGCATGACCTGCAGCTTTACTATGTGGGCAGTATGCTTTTGTTTGCATTTTTATTGTTTTTTAACTTCGAAGTTTGTGTTGTTGTTTGTTTCTTTTATATTTGTCACACGCCTTGCCTTGTTGCATAGTGTTTGGGCCCTGTCCTGATATCCTACCCCGCTGTGTTTTATTGCTTACTGCCTTGGTGCTTATGTATCTTAATTGTAAGGGATAACAGCAGGTGGTCATTTTTACTGCTCTCCAGTGTGACATTTGTCGTCGTACCTGAAGATAGCGCAGCACTGTTGTGTGTGCCTGCGAAGTACTTAGGCTAACTCTCTCAGGGGAAAGTTGGCGTTCATTATGTACACAGGCTGCCTCCTTTTACTATTGTTCGCGTGAATTGAATGCAGCACAAGTATTATTCACCTCTTGTCATGTTTAGACCCCCTGCATCGTGGGCAAAGCGAACGTGCCCTGTTTGCTTCTGTGATTCGATTCGACTGAGTGAGCTTCCTTTTCACGGTGGTTGCAGATAAATGACCTGTCGATAGAGGCACTTTCCATGTCGCTAAAACAAAAAAAAAAGCATGTGTAAAAAGTATGTGTAAGGCGTTGTTTGTAATAGAGTGAGTGTTAAAGATTGCCAAACATTCTCAGCGTGGTGTTCTTGCTGGGCTCAAATCAAGCTAGTGGCACCAGTACTGAAAAGGACTCCGTGATCACTGTATGGAAGTGAATGGAAGTGTAGCATAGCCTCAGAGATCTGTGTAGAAACAGCCTTAATGTCGTGCCATTTTGCTTGTGGTAATGACCATTAGTGGCAGCACCTGTAGTTCATTCTTTTGTTCTCTTCTAGCTTGTAAAAGGTGCTAAAAGTGAAATAACCTTAGATGCAGCAATCTATGTATACTAGCCAACTGCAGTTTGTCTACACTGTCCCTTTAATTGTGGAATGCGACACAAGAAAGTTCGCTTTGTTCATGCTGCTTGTAGGTTCTGTATTCAGACCGTCCCTCTGTGCTCAATTTCTACACCCATGGCTGCATTCCCTACACCACCATATTCTTCATCCTAAATGCATAGCTTGACTTGATAATTTAGCTGTATCTGCAGGCATATTTGTACACAATTTTTTTCTACAATGTATACATTACCGTATCTTTCGGTAGATAAGCCGTACCGCTCTGTAAACCAGTCTGGAAAGTTTTTTTTCCCCTTACTAGCACATCCGTTTTAGAGCAGTGAACACAGATGAAGGCCTTACTTAACATACACATTATGCAATGTCACATTAAGTTTGAAAACTGAAACGATCTAGATATAAAAGGAACTTTTCCTTTTAATTGCATTGTAGTAATTGATTGGATGCCCTAAACTTTTGCGCGAGTAGCGACACATAATCTCTATGGTGCTTGGAAACTAAACAGGAGGCTTGCGAGGTCGTGCCATGACTTAGATTTCAGCTCCGCGTCATGTTGGGCGGCTTATTTACAGGAAAATACGGTAAGTATTGTCTTGCAGTACTCTTGCGGCCATGTGTTAAGCCCTTTACTCATTGTATAGTTAGTAGTGTAGTTTAGTCATGCTTGTTGTTGTAGTGCTCCATGATTTGACACTTTAGTTTTGTCTAGATGTTGTTTTGTGGATGATGAGCAACACACTTTTTTTTATTAGGGAAGCATATTAGTCTGGTTCTTGCTACCCATGCTGTGCTTATTAATGCAGTTCGGCTACTTTTATGCTTTTAAACCTCAGAGGAAGCCTGTACAGCAATACTTTATGCTTTCATAGACTTTGGCTTCAGTGGAGGTCTCACCCTGTGCAATAGGGGGGATAGCCTAGTTCTGCTACGGCCTTTTGTGGCTAACAGATGCATGCAATATAGCAGAAAGCCACGCAAGCTTGCATTGATGCTTGGCTAATTATAACTCTGGGGACAGCTCTGTAGGACCTGTTATACTATATTTCACCTGGGCATCTAACGTAACCTGTGTGCTTATATTTTTTCTTTGAACATGCTTTTTATGTGGATTTCCCAATTAATTTCAGCAAACCTGGTGATCAGCATCATTAAAATTACGACACAGTGCTCAGTTAGTTTGTGGTACAAAAGTGCTTGTCATTGCGTTAAATAAGCTTTCTCTCTGTCGGGCATTAGTTGCGTTGGGATGCATTTAGATGTTTCAGCGCTGACGGGCAGTCATGATTACACCCCATAGTAAATCGCCATTTGTCATCGCATCACACTTGCAAGGTTGCATGCCCTCAAAACTGGCTCTTGATTGGCTTTCTTATTCATCTGTTCTTGCCACTTGTGACGGGTCTTTTGCATGAAAAGCCTGCACAAGCGTTTCTGGTATCGTGTGTGTGTTCAGCTGTTGCTTGCCAGCCATTCATTTATTGCTTTTGTCAGCACACTTGTAGGATGCACATAGGTTGGATAGCTGGGAGAATAACTTTAAATTGCCATACGCCATTCTTAAAGGAGTACTGAGGACAACTCTACCCGGTTTCTAATTTTAGTAATAGTTGATTGCCTTTCTCTTTGTCTAGCATTTGTCCAACATCAAAAGCTGGCGTTTTTGGTCAGGTAATCATAGATAAAAATGAAACTTTTTTTTTCCCCCACGACTCTACTCAAGGTCTTAATGTGAGTAGTGAAAAGGAGTGCATGAAATGTTCAGAAGTGAAATGGCAGTGAAGCCTCAGAGATTGGCATACAAAAAAACTGCTGTGATGTCATTGAAGTTTGTTAGTGAAAAAGGCCAGTGGCGGCGGCACTTGCTTTCTTTTTTTTATTTGTCTTTTCAAGGTTATGAAAGCTCAGTCTTCGTTTAAAGTTCTTTTTATCACTAGACAACGGTGATCTGTTAAGAACCAACTTCAGTTTGTCATCATTGTCTCTTTAACCTTAATTAATACTTCTTAGTGATGTCCACGGCGCAGTTCTTCATTATGAGGTACTTAGAATTTCCCATAGTGATCGGTGTCACGAGATGAGCAGCTGTGATTGCCATTCGCATGACAGGGGTCATTGTGATACCAGCTTTTTTTATTTGCCTGTCCTGAGTGAATGTGCTATAGACATTCCCTTGCCATTCCAAAACACTGTAGTAGCTTTGTGCCATACCCTTTTGGTTTTTCTCTGTTATAGCGAAAAAGCATGGCGTAGTGATTCTTACTTGGCATTCATTGTGTACCTGCTAGCCTAGTGTAGGTTTTGCATGGTTCCGCTGGACTGGGTCCTTAGAAGCGGTGTCTACACTTTCGTGTATGGTGCTCCCGTGCCTGTGATTTGACAAAGTTTTGTAATAAAAGAAAGGTTTTGTTTACTGTTTGCTGTATTTACCGGGTCTGTCCCCAACATCTTCATTGTCGTGCTTCCCACATCACACCACTTCAGTTTCTTTGAACGTGGCCTTGACAAAGCGTACACTCAGTATAGTAGCAGCGCTTTAACCAAGCGAGAGCCATAGCGTATGTACTTGCAGGCCGACAGCAGTGCACAACAGTCGCCATGCACTTTTCAGTGCTTTTCTTTTCAGATTAAATGTTTGTTTTTTGTGCCACATCAGTGCCAAATACCTCCTTACTTTCAATAAAAGATTCAGGCACTGTTAAGTCATCAGCAACCTACCGATATCCCTCAAAGGATATTGGTAGCATAGAGAAGTTGTACCGTGTCAGTACTTGTGTGTAGGGCTGGACCATGGAGACCAGTGAAAAAGCATAAATATAAATTGAGGACAGTGCACATGTTATGTGGAAACATAACTAGTGATCTGTTAGATTATAGTTGATTCCAAGGGATAGAAAGCGTAGCCAGGGGCAACTGAGACTCTGCTGGAAGGAGATCTGGAACTTTTCTGACACAGGTTGGTAGTGGGTAATATGGGGCAGGGGTGCTTTTACAGTATTGAGAGGCCTTTGTGTTCTGCCATGTACACATCAAGCTGGTGATGCTGCCACATGAATAGATGCAACTGTGAAAACCTTGGTGCTTTACATTCTGAGTCTTGCCATCAATCATGATGTGGGCTTTTTTGGCAGTTGAAGCTGCAGTAGAGCCCTGACGCGATGGCTCAGTGGTTACGGCGCTCGGCTGCTGACCCGGAAGACACGGGTTCGAATCCCGGCTGCGGCGGCCGAATTTCAATGGAGGCGAAATTCTTGAGGCCCGTGTACTGTGCAATGTCTGTGCACCCCAGGTGGTCAAAATTTCCGGAGCCCTTCACTACGGCATCTCTCGTAGCCTGAGTTGCTTTGGGACGTTAAAACCCCAATAAATCAAACCGAAGCTGCAGTTGAACCTGCATACAGAAGGAATAGTGCAGTTTTTTCTTTGGCAAGCAGTACTGTTGTAAGAAAATGACAAGTGTAATGTTGACAGCCTAACATGGTGACTTTTCTGGTAGTGCTTACTTTTAATGCACCATGGTGGTTACTTTGTGTCTGCAGAACAAACTTGTAGATAATGGGAGACTTTGTGAAGTAGCGCGAGAATTCGGAAAAGGTGAAGGTTGCTGAGGAGGACATTTTGTACCCTGCGTACAGCAGCGCAGCAGTTCTTATGTTGTTTGGCACTGATGCCATCGTTCCTCTTTTCGTAGATAGCTTGTGCTCAGATCTGCTGAATAGAAGTTTCCTTTCCTGATTTTTCAGAAACTTGGTGAATATAGCCTTCCAGCAGCCGTGTCTTGCATTGTTCTTTTAAACCGAATACTTCATTTAAAGGATAAGCACTTCCCCGTTGTTAGGTGCCATCTTACGCGTATATCACCACACCACAACATGTTCATGTGCTTCTCATGACTTCATGCTTCCAGGGAATTTCATCTAATAAAATTTTCAGCCGTTAATTTCACTATGTTTACTAGTGCAGGTAGGTTAGTAAGCCGCATTCAACAAACACGGCTTGCTGATGTGTCGTGCACATCATTAGGAAATGGTGCCAACTACCTTAAAATCATGAATGGCTGAAATGGTTGAATATCAATTAGCATTTCATCAGTCATGACTATGTTCTTCTGTTCATAGTCCATAGCTTATATTATGTTCATAGTGTTGTCACTATGATTGGAGGCATGTGCGTAGTTTTTCCGAGCCAGGTAAATGTCAAGGCTTTGTTTTGATTCCCCACTCTTAGTCTTTCTTTCATGGTCTTGCTTTGCTTTCTGTCTCCTTTCTGCCTCTTTCTGTTTGCATGGTTCTGACCGCAACGCATCAGTCTCTTAGAGCCTGGCTCGTGCATCTAGTTGTACCTTAGGCTCTTACTCTTTCAAGGCCCCGGGAACCATATTCATCAAGATGTACTCATTTTGAAGCTTTCTGGGGACAACACTCAGCTGTCAAGCAGGTCAGCAAACTCATTGATTGTGTGGCAGTCCTCATTTCAGCAGTGTCGCAGTCACCATTGGGCGCCATGGCCCTTGAATGATGTCGATCCCATGTTTGCTGAATCGGAGAACCTGTGTGTCCAAGTTTTCCTAATCCACGTCCTGTACAATGAAGTGGAAATGGTTTTTATGCAAACACCTTCAAGAAGGAAAAAAAACAAAAAAAAAACGCTCTTTCAGATTCCGGGAACATTGGAGGACAAGTTCAAGACTAAGAACGAGTGACCTGATTCCTCATCTGTAGACTTCCGTCCTCTCCTCCTCCATTGACTCCCACTTCCTTTGAGATGGAGAGTGTCTTCTTGGCCTGGCGCTGTTGATACTTTTTCGACCCGAGCACGAGGAAGAAAGGAAAAAATACCGTCAGTGACGGCAACCCTGGAAGTATCATGTACATCCGCATATTCCTGGAAGCACCGTTGTTCATGCAAGCCTGGGGCTTTGGATGTACCTTTGCTGGAGAAAGATGTGTGGCTGCGAGGAATCGGTGTGACCAGCTGGATCACGTGCAATCAGCGTCGCTTGCTATGCCCACCAAGCAACGCTGCATTCTCTTCCCTCTCCTGCCCTCTCCCCCACTGTCTTGTGAGGTGCGGCCTGTGTTGTGATCCTGTGGAATGTGATAAACAGCTCCTTGTGTGTATGCCTGGCAGGCCATGCTGCGTTTGGGGCACTCTGGAAGTTGTGATAGGACAGTGGAATCCCGTCCGAAGTGGTTCCTGCGAGCGCGCAGTTACCTTTGTACAGGGTGGCCGTTGTTGTCAAGCTATTGACAGTTCCTTTTGAGGGTATGGAAAAAGGAATGTATGAAGCGTTCTATGCGGCTGTGTTTTACTGAGCTGACTGTAGGGTATGTTTTTTTGCCCAGGAAAGTGATTGTGAAGAAGACTGGAAGGTGTGCACCATTTATAGACAGCTTTTCTGAGCAAGCTTAGTTCTGTTCCTGTCTTGCTGCATTGAACCTTCTTTTACATGTAAATAGACCTTACTTTCCCAGTTTTGTAGCAGGGGTGATAAAATTAGGTCACCATTTTTTTGTGCTGAATAGAGGTTTTTATTATGTGATAAATTAACCTTAGCTACAGCAGTCATCGTGACATGTAGGCAGGTTTTCCGACTCCAAAAATGAGCTCTATCCCTCATCATCAAGCCACTCAGATTACCCTGCTCGTTGAATGCTGCTTAACATTCTGCTTGTGGCAGGGGAGTGCCCTGTTCGTCTCATATTGGCTTTTTGTGAGCTCTGCATTGCTTTTAAGTTGCGCTCTTACTTGGACATTCGTAGATTTGACTGTGAACCGTAAGTCCCTAGAAAAGAGAACTGGGGTGCGAGCAGTACTTTACTGTGTTACAAATGCACCGCCATGTTAAACATTAAGTCTTATTGTTCTGGCAGAGACTGTTCATTGCCTGCTCAATGACTGGTGATGGAACCTCTACGCTTCTACCCAGAAAAGGTTGCCATGTGTCCTCACAGTTTCATAATGTTACTAGGGTGCTATAGGTAGTGACGGTACTCAAAACAGTCTTCTTTTAATTGAGTGAGGGTGCGAGCAGCTTGCTTTGTAGCTTTTCATATCAGTGCCCTGAGTTTGCCCATGGAGACTCCTAGAAGGAGGGCACAAAATGTTGCTGAGGAATTCGTGTAGCTCTGTAATATCTTCTTTTAAAGACAAGGAGGAAAGGTTAAATCCCTGTATGAAGAAAGTAGGTGCAAAAAGTATTGAAGTAGGCACTAGGCCAAGTAGTCGTGGCATGATGAAGGCATGACATTTGGAAGAGCAGCAGCATGGATTAAAAGTCAAAAGCAAGTTGATATCTTATCTGAATTTGGAAGGAGAAAATGGGCTTAAGGCAACTGCAGTTCACCTTTATTAATGACAATATTACTTGTGGTGTAGATCGACTCTCCTCATTTTAAGGCTTTTTACTTTTGTTTCATCTTTCCTTGGCTTTCTGACTCTGACAGTGCAGATCGCTAGTTATGATACTGTCATTGAAATGGGATGTCCTATGTGTAGCTCCTGTGAGTCATTAAGGTCATTGGTTCAAGTACATCAGTGTATGGTTTTAGCTATCAGGCCTTCTGAATCTTTTTAGTGTTCTTACAGTTTAAGTAGAGTTCAGACAAGGGGAATTCTTTGCTGAAGTTATTCTTTCTGGACCTTGACAACTGTAAAAAGAATCACCGTATGTCCTGATCATGTCTCTGATTTTAAGCATCTAGCACATTGTCCCAATACTTAAGTATACACCTGAACCGTTGCCCCTCTTCTGTCATCCCCGCTGGATTCTCATCATTCTGCATATTTTACAACTGCTATGGTTTTCGGTAACTCTTCTTCACGACGTCTGCATTTTGTTATTGTGGAGATTTCATTTTATTTTTCATTTGAATATTTTTACGCTTGTGTGGCTTTGTGGAATTCATGTCCAGTGGTTGCCATCGGCTGTGGCATATCCACCTGTGCGCACCCCAGACAAAAGAAAAGCAATCTACCGACCCTTTTTCCTGACATTCGATTTTAAGCAGCAGCAACAGTCAATGATGCAGGTAGTATTTCGAGCTTATTTTGTTATTTTAATCCAAAATGAAAATTTTAATCTACAGCATCTGCAGCCTTTTCATGTGAGGTGTACAGTACGGTCCATTGTTAAAGGGAACATAAGATCGCGTGGCCTCCACACTTCACGAAGCCATGTTGCCTAGATGCCGCGTGAATGGGCGGCATCAGGCATATGCGCGAAAAGACCAGCCGCCATGCTTACTGTGCATGCATCTTATGCTGTCAATTCTCGCACGTTCTGGGCGGCAGCGCTTCCCGAAGCGCAGAAGCCAAGCGATCGCACGTTCCCTTTAACAGTGGACCGTACTGTACAAACAGCTCCTTTGAAGAGCTGCTTTTAGTCCACCGGTGTTCCATTGCAATTCTTGTTCATAGCAAATTCGTTTGTTTGTTCTAAGCTGCATTTTTCTGTCACGTGCCATCAATCTCAAGGGAACTGTTATTCTTACTTTGACGATTTCTTTGTGTCGGAACTGCACATATTGTAATACTTGTGTGGTCACTCCAGTATTTGGTCATTTGCTTTCTTTCTTTTTTTTACCAAGCATATTTACCGTGTCCCTCAATGGTGCAATGAAGGAATGACAGGAAATGCTTCCATTTTGTGTTAACTTTGACCATATTCACTGCTTTTGAAGTGAAAATGTATCGCTTTGCTTGGAGCTTTGGAGCACATTCCAGTTTACTATGGTTGCTATTTAGAGCAGCGTCACATTTAACTTCAGAGAGACAAAATGTCCACTGAACGAGACTCTAGATGCCCTTTGTGATTATGAAGTACCTTGGACGTTATGTAGACAGCATTCTTTATTTGTGTTGTATGTACGCGTGAGCATGAATGCGTGAACATATAAGTACGTACAGTAGTACATGCATGTATATGTATATATAGTCTCCTTGAGCATATTTTGGACCTCCTTGTATACACATGTATATCACCTGAGCTGCACTCAAGTTTTTGTGTTTGCGATACAATTATTATTACTATCACTTCCCCTGTAAGTTTCGCAGAAATAAAAACGTTTTATGGAACATGCTACCGTCTTGCATACATCTTCATTGCTGTACTGCTTATGGTTTTGTTGAACTCAGTGTTGCTTTAACTGGCCACCGCGGTGGCTCAGTGGTCATGGCGCTGCGCTGCTGACCCAAAAGACACATGTTCGATCCCGGCCGTAACGGTCGAATTTCGATGGAGGCAAAATTCTGGAGGCCCGTGTACTGTGCGATGTCAGTGCATGTCCAAGAACCCCAGGTGGTTGAAATTTCCGGAGCCCTTCACTACGGCGTCCCCCATAGCCCGAGTCGCTTTGGGACGTTAAGACCCCCATAAACCATGTTGCTTTAACTGAGGGGTAGTGTACCCTCTTTTTGTGAGTTGCATGGCCACTTTTCAAGGAACCTGGCTCCCAGATGTTTCAGTGTGTTAGCGTGGAGCTATTCACTGTCTAGAGCATTTGAGCATAGGCGTCCTGCTTAAAAATTGCGTTGTTCAGCCCTACGTTGGCTCTGGCCTTTCAAGAAAGGACATGAACACTTATGACACAGAAGTGTACCTGGCTTTCGTGCAGAAACAGCTTCAAAATCCTTATCTCAGCATACCTGACACAAATCTTGTGGCAAGAAAAGAGGACAGATAGTCATGATTATGTGGTTTCTGCACACAGTGTCAAAGGGCCTTAGTGAACATTGAGGCCACTGATTATCGCAGCATGTTTTCACTTTGTGGCCAGGTGAGGCAGATGCACACACTGGCACTTTCCCCCTTTCCTTCCACAACTGCTTACTGCTGTTAGCTGCTATTCACAATTGCTTTCACTATGGAGTGTGACTGGCACGCTGTTCGCATGGTTGCAGTAGGTTTGATTCGTTCGTAAAAAAAGTTTTGTGATAGCTTTCATATTTCCTGCTGTGAAAGGAAGTTGCTAGTGGGCAGTGCTCGTTGGGTCTAAGTGAGATGAGTGAGATGTCATTAGTGCGTAGTTACAAAGTGTTTGCAATTGATAGTTAAAACTGCAAGAGTGCATCGGAGCTAGGCAACAGCACCAATGGAGCTGCACATCACTTTGCTACCGTTTTAGCGTGGAGGGTGCAAGCCGGGTGATTTGTTACTATCAGATGGTGAACAAACACAACTGCACCTAAAATACACATAGGTTCAGAAAACTGATGCAGTGTTTTTTTTATAATGGCAGCTGTTAATGGTTTGTTTTTTAATCTGCATCGGTGTAACACTGCGCCACGCTGATCGGTGAGCAGGCAGTGCCGTCACGCATGGCATCACATCAACGCGCTACGCTGAGTAGTCCGAATAAAGCGGCGTCACAAGTGACAGCATAATGACATCACTGCAGAGTGCCATGCTGAGTGGTCTGAACAATGACGTCGCGAGTGACACCTACCGTTGTGACGTCACACACACACTACCAGAAAGGAAGACAAAGAATGAGCAAACAGTATCGCATACACCCCATCGCAAAAAGCTGTCGCTGATCTCGCATTACACAGTGGTTAGCATCCAGTGTTTTTTTTTCCGCTGTATGTTGTACGAACATTTCAGAAGTGAGGGGAACACTCTGTCGAGCGCCAGTGTACTTATCCTTCGCCTTCTTTATACTTCGTTTCACTTTAGGCTCGACAGTAGCGGAAGCTTTGCGAGGGCCGACGTGACACGGTCCCATACCCATCTGCTGACCGGCGCGAAATACAGTCCACGGGTCGTGGTGCCTTCGATCGCTCGTGCACGTCTGTGCATCGGGCACTCGGATTTACTTTCTGGTAATGGAAACCGGTCAAATTCTTCAAGTGAGCGGTGCTCGACAGCGCATCAGCACTACAAAGTCACAGCAAAAGCTCTACCGTCGTTCTTGCCTTGATATGTTAACGAGAGAAAAGTGGGAATTTGTCCCGAGTACAGCGCACGCTGCAGACTCGATGGCACTTCGAACGTGCGGAGTTTCAGGGGAACAATTCTGCGTATGCGCTGTGGCTGAGAGACCCTAGCACGTGCTGTTTGCATCACACCCCATCCGCCCCTTGCAAAAAACTCTCTTTATGGACAATCTAATTAAACAATCTTGAGAGACGGCTTCGCATGTTTTAGGGCTCTTGATCGAGTAGCTCGCGAGCTGAGGGATTTTGCACCCAGTTGGAAGGATATGTGACCGCTGGAAGTTTGAGCAGTATTGATTAAAAGAGGACGCAAAATTTTATGTCAATATCGCTGCGCTAATCCTTGTTTTAAGTGCAATAGCATTGGTGGAGTCACCGTGGGGCATAAATGGACATTGCTGATAACGGCATAAAATTATTGTTCTCTCACAAAATTTATCCTCTGGTTCTTGCTCTTAATTGTGGCGTTTATCTGGCAGCAAAATACGCATTCATCAGTGAGCATAATCTCTATGATTAGAGCTCTGTAATCTGTCGATACAGCACAAGAGCTGAGCACGCTACAAATCGTTAAAAACACGGGCGGCGTTCCGCGACTCGTGCTTAGTGTTTAGGCGTCACAAGGAAACGCTGATGGGATGCAAAAGGCATCGCGTTCGCATTGCCACAAAATACGGATGACTGGGAGTAGTTGGTACATGTTGAATTGCACAGCGCTCAAGAAGACAGTCCGCCTTTTTCACACAACCGCTCTGCGCATGTGTGTGTCCTCTAGCTCCACTGGCTGAAAATGAAACCGCCTGCTCCTAATGCCCATGCGCAGCTCATGTTAGTGACAGGCACGTTCGATAGATGGTGGCAGCTGTCAAGCAGATCGATTTTCGCCGCTCCCCATAGGGCGCCACATCTTGTGAAAAAAGTGACAGGGAAACACACTGGACGAGCACTCGTCCTTTCTCCCCAAAAAATTGTTCTCTTCAGCGCTGTCCAATTCAACCAACTGACGTTGCCTCTCTATACGAGCCCTCTCACTCTCTGCCTTTCCCTGTTTTGCCGCACTGCGAATGAGTGAGTGAGAGTGTGTTAGACACACTGTATGAAATAATGGTGCAGTTTGACTCTAAGGACACGAGGTCACTTACTGCACCGTTGCTAGCGCGATACAGTTCTGTGCATTCCATGGTTTCTCAAAGAACAAACTCGTGCTTCTGACGCACATCTCAATCTGCGACTTTTTCGTGGTTGTGACATAACCAATGCACAGTAAACTAGGCACAGACCCGCCAGAAGCAGAATCTCGTTGTGGACACGAAATTGTTGCTAACATCCTTTTCAGCGTAAAGTGAAGTGAAGCTAGGACTGCAGACACGCTGAGAGCACGTTTCTTTGTTTAGGCCTAGCATCGCGTGAGGCCTAGAGACTGTTGACCATGATTAATGACGCGGCGAAACTATGCCTTAAAACTGTCTTTTCCATTAACGTAGCTCACGTTTGCACTGCTTTATGGCGAGAACAGCCGAATCCATCTTTATAACATGGCCGCACTGAGCATGTGTGCCTCCTCTCTTCTCCTGTCTTCTCCCTCGCTCCGTTGGTTGAAAACAAACCGCCGGCTTGTAGCGTGCATGCACAATCCGTGTTGTCGACAGGTGCAAGCAGCAGCTGCAATTGCACGCATGCCGCTGTGCATGCACTGCGCTGCGCATGCGCAGTTAGCGCACCCCCTTCTCTGGAGCAAATCGTGCCTGCGGCATTCATGTACAGGGTCGTCCAAAAGTTCCCAGGCCACAGGGTCTGCTTTAGAGCACTATAGTTGGGCAGCTACGACACCCCTGGAGCCAAAAATCTCTGTAGAGGATAGTAGAAGTACTATTCTCACCTCTGAGAACCTTGATGTCTTTGATGCTATCGTAAGTGGCAGTATACACCGCTTGAAAGCAGACCCTGTGGCCTGGGAACTTTTGACGGACCCTGCACCTCTGTCTTCAACCAGTTTTCTTGCGTAGCAGAATTACCACGCTGTTCCCAGCAGGCACCACATCTCATCACAAAGGTGGATTCAGCTTTCGGAGAACTTTGGCTATTGCATCGACAAAACTACTCTGCAGGCATTTGTCGTGCGCTCAAACCGCTCCCAGCGCCAAAAACTGGGAGCTTCTGCAGTTGTGTCATCATGTCTGCTCTGTGTGCCGTGGCAGCGTCTTGTTAACGCACGTATCTGCTTGCTTTGCAATCGCTTTCTTGTTGTTTGTCCGTCACTGCATGTAGTGTCTGCGCCTGACAGCAGTCTGTGTTGCTGTGTTGTCTCTCTCTCTCTCTCCTTCCTCCCCTCTTCGGTTTCCCACCCCCAGAACTGCGACCCTGGGAGAAGCAGGGACGACGCCCTCAACACGGTGCCCCACCACTTGTGAGCGAACTGGCCCTGCCCTCGGATGACTGCGGCACCACTCTGCAGACGCGAAAACGAGACGCCGACAGAACGAGTGCATTATTCTGCACAACATCTTCCTAACGCCACCACCGCCAGTTGTACGCACCCGACAACCTGTTACCTTTTCTTCCTGCTTGGTCCATCTGCATACTGCTTACATACAACGAAATGTTTGTGTCACGTGGCACTGAACACACGGAGTGCTCTGCAAACGCTTGAGGGTGGGGTTCACGGGGCTTGAGGAAAGTAGTTAGTGCTGTTGCTTCTTTGTGGTTGGACTGGATATTTACTCATATGTTTCGAAGAAACTGCTTAAAAAATGAATCACTCAGTTGAATCATGTGGCTGCAGTAGTTAGGCAACATAATTTTTTTTTTAATGTGCCAATCGTTGCTTTAGCAGTAATGTCACAACTGTGAGGGCTAAGCTTGCGGGTCATAATGAAATATCAGCTGGCAAGGGGTGGTAACACTCCGCTAGAAAGATGTAGCAGAACGTTATTGTAAAGTACTGTAACCGTGGTACTGCTCCCTCTAAAGAGGTGACTGCAAATTGCGCACGGCTCATTTACACAGTTTTCGCCGATCATGGCGAGTGGTCGCGGTACATTTAAATGCCCTAATGTTATAATAAACTCACCGGAATCGGCGCAGCAGCTCGTCGATTTGGAAGATATTCGTGCGGCGTGTTGCCGTTGATCCCATGTACGGCCTCTGTAACGTTGTGGATTTGCACTTCTTGTGCGTCGTCTGTTTATCGCGCGGTTTTTCAATCAACGTGCTGCTGCCTCGTTTCATCATCAATCGCGTCCGGATTTTCGGAGCGACATTTCGTCGTGTCTGGCTCCTTGTGACGCAAATGTGCCGGCAGGCTAGCAATACACGTGCTCGGCTTCTTGCGTATTACTTAGTTTTAAATACTCTGTTCTGATATTTTGGACATGTTAAAAGCTTTTATTTACATCTATTTTTTTAGGCTTTGTTGGAGAGTTGTCTGCGCACTGCCGCTCATGTCCTCGCTGCCATGCGCTCATACAAAGCGCTGGAAGTTGATCTCAAGAGCCTCCTTTGTTTTTTCTGGGGCTATCTTGCAGTGTGACGGGCTTGTATTTGTTGCGACAGCTGTAGATGCTAGCTCAGCGTAGACGAATTCGTGTACCATGTCGAAACATTCCCATGGGAGGATACAACATAGAAACATTTGGTGAATGCGGACCCTGAATCTCTGTGATCAAAGTATATGCATAGACCGCCTCAGAGAAACGCCCCAAAAAGTATTTTGTCTTGACGTCCATGGCTGAAATGCACTTCCTTCATGCCGAGAGACAATAAACATTGTGTTGTTAAGTACTGAAACCGTGTTTTATTGAATGATTGTATTCAAAACATAAAAAAAAAAATACGTATTGCTTCGGCCGGGCTCAACGGCACGGCAACATCTATGTACAAGGAGGCGGGCAGTGAAGGCTGCGAGAGTCTCGTTGCGCTGTCAAGCCACTTGGACTCACGGCGCACATCACGGCGCAGCAAGTCAGCTCCACGCTATTGCTTTACGCTTGGCCACATGCGTTGGAGCCAGTGGTATGCGATTCAACAAGTCTCATACGCTCCCCATGAAGGCTCAGTCCGTTAAGGAACAGCAGCGTAAGGAGTTCGTTAAGGATAGTTCTTGCTGGTCGTCTCCGAGCATCGGATGCCTTCATTTTTGAGCCTCTGGATCATGGGTCCGTAGATCTCTTGGGCGAAGGGTAGCACCATCCCCTTGGCTTGGATCTCTCCTGCGAAGGAACACAAGTCATATGTGGCAGGTTCAGTATACAGTGGATGAGTATTGTACGCAGGTAAGATACTTTTCTGTGCCTGCGAATGCCTACGCAAGAATGCGTTACGCATACTATTAGAACCGTACGTATGCGTGCCTACTACAATATTCTTTGCCCGTGGAACTGGCTGGAGCAATTGTGGCTTAAGTTCTCACATATGTACATTACATCAGTGTGTGTGTTCGAAAGGATTTCTCAAGTGCTGCACAATCTGTCGCGGGCTCTCCGTTCCAGAGGCTCTCAAAAGGTGCCGCGTTGTCAAAAACGGAGTGCTCAAAAATTTCACCAGCGAGTCTTGGCGAAATGTACGATAAAGCTTCGCAGTGGGAAAAAGGAAGCTGGTAGAGGTCGCATCACGACGATCATCGGCATTTGTGTGAAAAACCGGTTCCAACGACGGGACAGCGCTCACCTTGCAAAACCATCTTGGCAGCAATAGCAGCCGGGTAGCCGACGGTCTTGGCCATGGCAGAGTAGCCGTTGGGGTCACCATAGGTGACCATGTCAATGTGTCTCATCTCCTGCAAAGCACCACACATAATGACTATGAGCACTCTCCAACGATCGAAAGTTCGAAGTTCTGCTTTGTGCTATAACGGCCGACGATACCGTTGTGCCCTCTTTGCAGAACCACTCCCAACCTCACTCATACAAATTTCCAGAAAACCCGCTCCTTCCCTTCAGAGCAAACCCATGTTCCTTAAGATGGAAGGACCAGCTAGTCCAAACCTCGACCGCCATCCAGCTGTGCTGGCAGACCGGACTGAAGCGGGCCCTGGACAGGGGGCTCCATCGACAGTTTGGTGCTCATCATCATCATCATCATTTATTTTACCCTTAAAGGCCTCTGTTGAGGCATTACATAAGGAGGGGGGATAAAGCAAATGCAACTGAGAATAATACGTTAATACAACAAAACATAATGCAATACAATAAAATGAAAAACGATACATCACATTACAACGTTGGTCAATAATGAAGAGCGAAAGGCTGAATTAGGCGGTAACAACAACAACAAGAAAAAGAATAAGTGTAACTGGGTGAAGTTTGAGACAAATGGGCAATATCTTTTATTCAGTACAGTGATTAATTAATTAATGCCTGTCGAAATTTAGTAGCGTCGCGCTCGTTAACAATATAGTCGGGTAGCAGGTTCCAATTTTCTATTGCGGTTGGAAGAAAAGATTTATTAAATGCCAAGGTCGATCCATGTATACGTTGAATGCTGAGGAGGTTAAACAGGCGGCGCGATGTTCTGATGGGAGCTAGTAATAATGTGTCACGGAGATCAGGAAAATTGTAATATAATTTATGAAAGAGGCAGAGTCATGCGATTTTCCGTCGGAGCTCTAGTGGCTGGATGTTAAGTGCAGATTTAATCCTGGTGATACTGTTGTGTCTATTGTAATTTGAGGATATGAAACGGGCTGCTCGGTTTTGAATGGCTTCTAAGGTGTTAATTAAGTATGCTTGGTGAGGATTCCATATAGCCGCTGCATAATCAAGTATGGTTCGGGTGAATGTTTCGTATGCTAATTTTCTGTTGCTATCTGTTCTTTCGCCATTTACAGCACCTTGCGTGACCGCTACATTTTGTGTAGCCTCTGTATGCGAGCCAATTTGTCATATATGTCGCGCAAAGCAGCAGGATGCCCATTTGCTGCACTCAACGCATCTCCCAAGGTGCAATAATCAGCTCAAATCAGCAAATGTACGCGATGTCATCACTTGCCTTCTTTTCATCGTGCCACTGGATGCCGATGTCGTGCCTCATGATGACTAGGTCCCGCTCGCCAGGTTCTGCAACAAAACATAGTTCCACACCTGTGCTAACAGCAGCAGCCTTTAGAATTTTTTCTCTCGCTTACCGTACGCAAGTTTGTTGGACAGGTGGAAGATCAGCGTGTCCAGTGGAGTGTTTTTCTTCTCAACCGGAATGTCGTCGAGGAGGCCCAGACTGAAAGATATGGAAGGGTTTAGAATGTATAAACATCAGCTTAGATTATACAACATCAACATAGCATCGACTCCAACTTAAAAACTTACATGTTCCCATCCCCGCCCCTTTTTGCACCCACTTCATTTGCAGTTCTGATAAAGACTTCTACACGTTATTGGCATTGAGCGAAATGTCCTCCACGCTGCTGCGTTGTAGATGCCTAAAGCTAAGTACTTTTGTTTGGCGTGGAGAGCTGTGAAATAGGTGCTTATATGACAAAAACAGGGTTCCTTCAAGCTCTCCATGCCTTTTTTTTCAACCACCTTCTACCTTTTCATATCTCATGCCATGCAATTGGAAGGAAACCATTGGCCGGTTTTCTTTTTTATAAGGGAGGACGAGAACAAGCTAAAGGTGCAGCACATTCATTTATGACTGGACACGGATCGCGCCGCATTTCCCGCAGTGTGCAGCCGGCTCCGTCATTGAGGAAAGTATATACTGTTGGGGGGCATAAGCAGCTGACCCCCTTCCAAGTTCCGAACTGTGCCTCACTAGTGTTCCTGTATATGCTCCTGTGGGTGCATAAGTAGGAACACTATGCTGAACTGCACGCTGGCGCCACCTGACTGACCAACGCAGTCCTGGTGTCAAGACCGGCTCAGTGTGCCAGTTTTGACACCAGGAGTGCACCGTCAGGTGGCGCCAGCATGCAGTGCAGCACGGTTCGGAACTTTGAAAAGGGGGGGTCGTTACTTTTGTCAGCGATATTAGTCTTTCCAAGAAGTAAATAGCCCTAGGGAGTCTGCTTCTAAGCCGTGCAGAGGCACTCTTGCAGCCTGTATGGAAGTCCCAGTTTTCGGATAGGAGGACAAGAGCTCCTCTTACTTTAAAAAGTTTGAGAATGCTGGCGGTGGCACCATGACTTAGAAGAAGACCGCTTGGGCTGTAAATTTGTGACACAGGCTGCTGTACCTAATGGACCCGGCCGTATACTAATGTTGGAACGGACAACGTTTACAGATTGCATGTCTAACAGTCGAACCGTGGAACGGCGAAGACTGTACAGACGCAACACGTACTCTTCGATGGCTTTCGTTCTGAACTCGCACTTGTCCACCCTTTCATAGATGAGATTCTTGACGTTGGACGTCAGCAGATCGTCCCGCTGGCCCAGCAGAGTGGTCATGAACTGGCGCTGTAACAAATCAACCAGAGAAGTGAGGGAAGGACACCCGGTTGGCAAGGTGGCCACGTGCAGCTTTTACAAATCACAGCTCTATAGCAGATTGCACATATGCGCTACAATATTAAAAAAAAACAGAATGAAGTAGTGCCAGTGTGCAGGTTTTGCAAAAGAGGCTCGTAAAAGTGTCTCCGAACCTGGCTCTGGCCTGTTCACAGCAGAAGCGCTATACATAAACCTATTTTGCAGACACCAAGAAAGAAACTTCCTCACTCTCCAGGCCTTCGGAGCTTGCCGTTTGAATGACAGACGGCGTAGTCTATACGGTAAATCTGGTCGCGCATGGGTTACTTTTGCGAAAAAATAAAAATACATACAAGAAGTCGTGGTGGACATGGAGCCATTTACTGCAAAGCGCGTCAAGAAATGCCTGCCAAGCATGTCACTAGGTGTGCGATGCTTACCCAGGTGATCTCAGGTCCTCTGGGGTGCAAGCTGGGATGAGGCTCGCTGCCCAACAGACCGAGAAGTTGCAGTCCTTTCATGGCACTCGAAAATCCCTGGAAGGGTCAGAACTCCGTTGCTTCTTAAAGAGATCTGTGTGCGCATGTTTCTAGTAATGTCACTGACGCACGTAAATACGTAAACATTTCTCACTGTTTACTTACTGAACAATGAATGTACCACTTAACCTGCATACCGCACTCGTTTCCGTCCCTTTTGTTGATACGTCCAATACGAACTCAACTGAGAGCTGACCATTCAAACGCCAGCGCATGCGTTCGCTGTGCCAACTACGTACCGCGCCTTGAGTCATGTAGCATAGACATACGGAATTACTGGGCGCCTCAACTGCTCATGCGCAGCCGGTGCACATTAATCTGAATAAGTCTACTTTAAATATGTCTCCGCTATACTAAATTTCCCTATTCCAAACTGATTACGCAAACTGGCTCACTGTATTGCACACGAGCTCAAGACGTGTCACCAGGTACGTTGGCTTCACTTAATCTACCTACCCATGTATACCTGCAGGAAATCTAGTTACAATGCGCATTCAGGGGACGCTGAGCAAATGCTGTAGCTGCAAGAATATCGCAATCGATCGCATTAGAGGAGGCAAGTCGCATGCTGTCACCTTGAATCTCAGCGTTCCGCGAAGCACGGTGTGAGCGTTATTGATTCCGTAGGTTGTCTTGTAGATCAGGGAGTCGCGGTTCGGGTAGCCCTCCAGGTTGAAACCTGGCAGGAAGGGTACTTCTCTGGCGTTGTCCAGCAGACTGCCAGCAGGAATTTCCACCTCCTATGGAGAACAAAACGCAGGTACATATCCATAAGCGCGCTAGCCCTTTTGCACCTTTTCGGAACTGGTTAAGCATATTGGATAACAGGGCTGATTTTAATGTTGGTCATGGGTCAGCGATCGCCTGCAGTAGCGGGGTACAAATTCAAACCTTGAGAGGCAACTCACTTCTGAAGCACAGAGTGATATAACTCCAAGCATTTGTATCAGAGAAACCGGTTCAAGCTGCCTTCAACCTGCAGACACTTTCAGAAAGGTGCTATCACTATTGGAGTGACGTCAACGGCTCTTTGACACATTCCGTGCTTAACTGATTACTCGCCTTACCTCCAATTTATCCACTGCTTGATTTGTCCTTGATCCGGCCTTATATGCAAAGCGCGCAAAAGTCAAGTGAACATGCATGATCCTTGCGTTCGGCAAGTCTTATCTTTAGCTCGGTCCTCAGTCTTGCCGCATTTGGATTTCATCTTCAAAAGTGGTTCAAAGCTGTCGCAAAGCGGTGCCGAGAATCAACGCTTTATTCGTCCTGGAAATTCACATGCTTACACAGAAGCCCAGGCGCTTAGATACAGCGCCGCAGCCTGAAGTGCAGGAAAAATAAGGCCACGCACTTTCGGAGACTACCGAATACTGGCGCTTTAAACCCGCTCGCATGTTTTGCATGGAAAACTGCTGCTGCTGCTTACCTTGCCGTTCTCGAGATACCGCGCCGGTCCCATGCAGTTGACGAAGGCACTTCGCGGATTCCAGCTGCGTAGAGGGAGGAAATGGCCAGTGTCTTACTTTTGTGCATTTTGCCACATTACATCAGCATGAAGTCGACTAGATGCAAAGTATGCATGCTGATTAAAGCATAGTCGTTTTGATGAGTGAAGAAAGTTGGGCGAGTTGGTATATATTCACAATTTACAACATCACAGCAAACACGAACAGAAGGGGGTCTAGACTTAGACAAAACAGCGCTTGTTTTGTCTAAGCTTCCCTTATTTCTGTTCATGCTTGCTGCACTGTTGTGAATCAGTAGTTTTGTTCAGCCATTTCGTACAGTCCATCTCTTGTAGTCAAGGGGACTCTCCTCTAAATGTCTAGGAAGTAGAAACAGCCTATGACACGGCAACTGTTCCAATCAAACTCTGATTACGGAAAGGTTTTGAAGAATAACAGCAACGCCTAAAGTAATGATGTAGTGCATTCAAGAGGCTGGCGATTCTTACCTAATCTTGTAGCGGAGTGGGTTGTTGGCGTGTTCCGGTGCAGGCAGCCCACCACAGTAGGACACGAACGACATTATCTGCAGAAACGGAGATGTGATTGACTCTTGCCTGGAAGGGGTACCTGCTATGGATGTTAAATCTGTGCCACTGACCTTTCCACCCTTTCTTCGCACTTCATCAAAGCACTCCATGGCCAATAGGTGATCAATGCCAGGATCCAGGCCAACTTCGTTCATCACGGTAATACCTGCTTCAGCAGCCCTGCACAGAGACGAGAATTTAATTCGTTCTCATTTCAGTGAGCGTGTATGGTTTGAGGCACGGCAGGAAAGTGCAGTATATAAGTTCTTCCCAAGGCACGGGCACTTACGCGCTGTGCAGTTCCTTCATCTCCGCCGTGAGGTAGCTGGCAGTCAACATGTGTGTTTTGTTCTGAATGCAATGTTGGGCAATTGATGGGTGCAGAGGGTAGGGCAGCAAGCTGTTGAAAGGAATCACGACGAGAGTCAAAGCTCTGCGATTCCATAATACTCTTAACTCATAATGTTAACTGAGAGCATCCAACCGTTTCAGTCAAACTACAGGTACCGAAGACATGAGGTGTAGAAAATTTCTGAGTACATTCATGACTACTGAAGAATTGCTGCAATTTAGTGCTATTTCTGCGTAAATACGGTGCTTTGTCAAGCTACGTGTGCGAAGTTTCCAGGAATGCAGTTGCCGACACAGTCGTGCCATCACTTCTGGAATGCAAACTTCGAACACCGGATTCATTCTTGGCTACCCGTCTGGAGACAAATACAACGACTATTCATGTAGACAAGCTCGCGTTCGGTAGCCGCAGGCAGCCTGGGCGGATGCGGTGTACCTGACCACTAAATCGGCGTCCTTAATGAGGTTCTGGAGGGCGTCCGGAGTCTTAGTCACGTCCACCACCACGGACTCGGTGTTGGGCATCTTGATGGCCAACGCTTCTCCCTCCTTCTGGAACGCCGTCCCTGCGGACGGACAAGAAGACAACGACATTGCAGCAGGAACAGGCTCCACTTGCTCAGACAGCTTGCCAGATAGATCGCTGTTGTTCCGGGAAGAACAGTCTGCTTGCTTTGGAACACTCAGCTGTGTCCCTGGCGCATTAGTGGCCTCTGGAAGTTCCAAAGGAACAGAACCAGAAGTACCGTGTTTTCCGAACATGGGTCCATGGTGAGCTAAAATAATTTGCTTTGCGGGAAATTCACGAGTTTCAGTTAAACATGTATTCATATTTTATTTACACTTTGGTGCAGTGGAAGATGCACCACGCTACTGCCAGAAAACGCGCCATTTTTACTGTGTACAAGCATCAGAAGAACAACTCTGACTACCTTGGCTGCAATCATTTGGACGTTTGTGTTAATGACTGACATGTGCTAATAAAGTGCTAGGTTATGGTGCATTTGTGAACAAGTTCTCTCTGTGGCTGTTCCAATGGGCATAAACTAGGTAAGGAAGTGACTTTCAAGTGCAGCTACTTCTACAGATCACGCAGAGGCTTTGAAAGAATCTGGGCATCTCATACATGTGTGCTGAGCTGGGCTACTCGGTATTAATTCATTGCTGAAAAGGTATGGTGCTCAAGACAGGACAAAGTTGCTGTGTGTTGCTTCCGCTATACTTCGTTCTGTCTTTGCACAGTATACCTTTTGGGGATTGTCCGAAAGCACCACCACATGCTTCGCTGATTGCTCTGCCTCAATGTGTTTGGAAGACTGGCTAAGGGGACCAGAAGGCTGAGTAGACTGAACTTTAACTCTGCGGAGGATGAGACTACAAACCGTGAGTCATTAAAACAGGCATCTATATAGAGTCTCACTCTTGTAGCAGCACTATGGGTAGCGTCTAGGGCAAGACCCCGCAAGGCGTGCCAGGAAGGCACAGAAAGTAGATTGAGGTTGAAAGTGACCTCGCCCGCTCCACTGAAGTACCGCGGAACGTTGCCACATTAAAGGGGCTCTGAAAGGGGGTCTCAATGTTGCGGTATGCCTATAATGTTAAAGGACGCCGCCTCACAAATATCTTCCCTGCAAAGATAGTTTTTAATGCGTTTTTTGGAAGCTGCATTAACTGTAGTTACAATTTGAATTTTCGCGTTTTCGCGCCTTTCCCTCTCCTCTCGTCACTTTTACACACTGAAATGTCGGCGCTCCCCGCCGGCTCCAACTCTAGCTCCACCCACTCGGCCCGCCGGCAGCCGACGGGGGCGGGAGTTCCCCGTGGGGGCGGAGCTTCCCGCCGCGGCCACGGTAGCTACGTGACGTCAGAGAGTTGGCACGGCGAACCAATGATATTCCCTCCGCTGCTGACGTAACGAGCGCTTCGTGACGCGTTGCGCGCGGATTCGGGCTAAAACCCGGCACCGCTGTTCGCCCCGAGGCGTAGAAGCGCGAATTTTTAAACATACATTGTAAATGATCGGCTCGCTTTTGAGGTCTCATACGCGGCGTGAACGCTCGGTGACATTATGCAAGCGTGCTATACCCTTTTCAGGGACCGTTTAAGTGCGAGCTTTCATTAGCTGAAACCGAGGCATGCTCGCATCTCAAGTGTCGAATATGGACAGGACTGTTGAACATATAGCTTTTCCTTTTGTTGCATTCAGATTGTCACCGTGTGCTTATCGCTGACAACGGCTTTCATAGCCACGGATCGCCCCAGGCTTACTCAGCCAGCTTCCGCGATATCGGCACATACAGGCGAGGACACAAATAAAGGGAACATGCTACGGCTGAATAGCTTCACTGAGACAATGGGAACACATGAGCGCTCGAGCGAAATGACTGTGCCTGCAGGCACCCGACGTTTTCGTGAATGCAGTGAACACCGGAATGGACTGTTTACTTGTGTCTGTGCCTGTAACGGTTAAGTTGGACACAGTGGTTGGACGCGTCTCGTACCGACAACGACGTGTACGGAGTCGTCCCTCGTCAGGTATTCCACCAGGGGCGCCGACACGTAGCCCGCTCCGAGCACCAGTACTTTCTTCATCTTCGCCGCCGTTGCACTCTGCGCCTTCATCATGGACCTGCAGGAGAAGGAACGGCCGTCTCTCAAACACGAGGAGGCCGAGATAGGAACGGCGGCCTTCTGCGGTCACAAGCCGTCGAGATAAGCTGGACGGCGGCCTCAAGCGAAAGATAAGAAAACGAGGCGACACAAATTTCAGAACAGCAAAAAAAAAACAAAAAAAAAACGTGCGCCCCTACATCCAAAGTGGGAATCTGCAACGTTAAACGTTTGAGAGTCTTATCAAAGGTGGTCGAATTTACTTTTCTGTACCCAGGTACAAATATTACGTTTTTAGCTCTTATATGCGCAATTATAGGGTAATATGCGGCAACACCGACAGCGCGCAATTACCTGTGTAGAGCTGGTGCAGAGCAGCTACATCAGACCGAGCTCCAAACAAACGGTCGTGCGTACGATGGCTGTTTCATGTGAAATATTAAGCTGGTAACCTCGTGCAACTAGTAGAAAACTGCTGCGCCAGTTTCCCCAAATTTCGCCAAAGGTGTGTTGTGTGCTGCCTGACTCGTCGGTTAACTCCTATTCCTTTCTCTGCATGAGGCAAAAGTAAATTGTTGCTTGTGTATATAGACAACACCTGCGACCTGGAATTCGGCCTGTGTTCATCCCTGTGGGCGCTTCATGTAAGCATAGGCCACGTTTAAAACCGCCGCAGAAATCATTATAACGCTTAACTCTAGTCTAGGCAACATGGTCACGTGGTGCACATTGTTTTTGTGAGCATAAAAATTAAAAAACGAGCGGGGATTAAATTTAAAGTACCACGTCTTTCGTCTGAATAAGTATGACATCATATAGCCAGTCATCCATATGCATTGCCGCACATGAAGTGCCTGCTTGGGCCGATTCGTGCATCGCCGAAGCTCTTGCTTTATCGTGCTGCTAGAAAATGAGGTGGTCACCTACGTCATTACTGCGGGTACTGGACATCACGCTCACGTCCGATTTTGAGCGAATAGGGTAATTGGCACTGATTTACGAGCTTGTGGGCTCCTGAACCGTGCCTCAAGTGAACCAGTCAAGCGTGCGTTTGACGCAACGTCGTAACGACCTTCCAGTGTAGTGCTAACAAAAACCCCGTCAGTGACGTCAGTTAACATGTAGCCGCATTGGGGTACCGTATCCTGACAGTGAGAACGACTCTTGGGTCGATTATCTTGAACACAAAAATAAAGTAGACAGCGGTCTGGACCGATACGCGATAACATCGATAGAACGCAGGAGGTTCCGAAGTGCGCGTGCGCAATACCTGAATGCTTGAAATCTCGCACTAACCTGGACGTGTTTCGTAGGTCCTCGATGTACTCGTGGCTGGGAGTTAGCTTTCCGTTGCTGGCAATAACAGCCTGCGAGAAACGAAAGAAAAGACGGCGGCTGAGGATTGTGTGGATGTAACCCAGCTTTGCTGTCCACGAATACGAGAACCCGTTCGTACCCCTTCGACGACTGACGACATTCGGTGCTGAGAGAGAGGCTTGCTCGCGTCCGATTCAATCTGCAAGAAAATCACGTATAACGTTTGTAAGCGTTGTTGCAGAAGAAAGTTGGTCACACCAAATGCGCTTAATTTTGTACGAAGTGCTCATGTTGTGAATGCACTGCTCCTGGTTTTACTTAAAATCGCACCTGTCTACCTCGCCGACAAAAAAGCAAATGGCCGCCAACTGGTGCGTAAAACAGGTACTGGCAGGTGCTGGTAAAAGCGGTAAAAGCAACTCTGACCGAGCAAAGTACGCGTGAAAACTATTAATAAAAAGAAACGTATAGTTAGGCGGTTCTTGAGGAATTGACAATGAAATACAATAAACAAGGCGTAATAAAATACGTGGAGCTTGGTTTACTGCATTTCTGTCAGAATGGTCTTATGAGAAATCAACTATTGTGCCTTTTACGAAGACAGTTCCGTTCACAAGCTTGTGCACTGATGGCATAGTGAGAAGAAATTCGCACAACATTCGCGCGTTAGTACATCGTATATTAGGGACTCTCGGCCGCGCTTACGATGTCGTGAATGTAAGGCATCAACAGCTTTCCGAAGTAGTCGGTGGCTTCCAGAGGCAGCTGCGTCGGCATGTTGTCGATGGAGCACACGAGTACGCCTGGGCCTGCGAAGCTGATAAAAACACGCGAAAAGATTATAGCTTTCCCTGAGCTTTCCTTGATCAGGGAATAGCATTCCCTGAAAAGGGAATAGCTTTCCCGGTTGGAAGAGCCAGCTGGGTAAAAACTGCTAGCTGGTTAATTGCTGCAGTTCCGACAACGTAGATGGTAACCAGTTATTGACATGCAGGCATTAGGGTTTTGCAGCGCTAACTATACTTAACTAGTTGTGGTCTGCGGTCTACGCACTATAAAACACGATTGTCAAGCCATGGACTTGTTAAAGCCATGCAGACACGTATACCCTGTCCCACAGTATGCTAGCTTCGAATATGGAGCTACAGTTGACGCCAAAAGACCAGGGCCAGAGCTCTCGAAGTTGCTGGCATGCAAGAACTTGGCCTACAGCAACGAAACTTGGCCTACAACAGCGAAAGGTGCAGCCAACCACGCACTGTTCTAACAAAGAAGCGGCTGAGAATTCGCCCCCTGATTTTCTGGCACGGCAGCAGCACACACTTGACGCCAGCAAATTGTGACTGTACATAGAGCAGTGCCCGCGTCAACACTTCTAGACATCACTATACACTACGGAGTTCACTACGCTGCTCGGAGCTACATGCTCACCAGCTTTTACGCCGTTGCCTGAAAAAGACGAAGACGAAACGTAAAAACTATTTTCGGCAGTATACCTTAACTGATAACACTTACGTGGAACAAAGCTTCACGGTTAGCGAAAAGTACATATTCAAGTGAAAAAGGGGCGAAAATTATTTCGGGAAAGCGAGAGTTTTGTTGAATTAGGAAATCCCGCGGGCATATACGAGGAATAGTTCGTTGAAACACGACTGCAGGAAAATCGAGTTTCAGCTGCGATCCAAAGACTCGTTTGGTTCGGACTCAAGCCTCTAAAAAGAAAATGACCTGAAGCCGTACGGCGCCAGAAGTCGAGAGGAAGGTGTGTAATTTAATCGAGAGCGCGTAGTCTCCGGAAGTGAATGACAAGGGCGGCAGCCTTCACGAGGCAAATTATCCAGTGCACTGAATAGGCGCCACAAAAAATAATTACCGATGAAGACCGAAGTAAGGGTGCAGGTAGTTCGCCCATTAGCCGCCCCATCAGCCGGCCCGCTAAACAGGCCCCATATTACGGACGCAGTTTTACGGAAGCAATTTAACGGACCCCACTTTACGGACCCCACTTTACGGACCCCACTTTACGGACCCCACTTTACGGACCCCACTTTACGGACCCCACTTTACGGACCCCACCTTACGGACCCCACTTTACGGACCCCACTTTACGGACCCCACTTTACGGACCCCATTCTACAGGCCCCATTTTACAGGCCCCATTTTACAGGCCCCATCGTTTTCGCATGGCGGCCGAATGCCTACCTCTCGGTGTTCTTGTGCTGGTCGGCGTCGTAGAGGCAGAAAGGGGCATCGATGGTGGTGCACTCGTTCATGAACTCGATGGAGCCGCCGGGGTCGGCGCTGATGTCGCAGATGGCGAGCAGCCGGTGCGGCAGAGACGGAGCGCCCGCGCTGCTGGGCAGCCACGGGGTGTTGGTGGGCTGCAGCAGCCGCTTGGCGTCCGGAATGGTCAGCAGCTTGGGAGAGTTGACCGCCCAGTAGATGCCGTTCACGATCACCGACGCGTACGGCGCGATCTGTGCAGGGCAAGAGAAAGACTGATGGTGAGAGAAACTGCTATAGTATAGCGTCGGTGCCTTCTATGGAGAGAGCCGGTTCTAAAGAGGCGATACACATGGTCGGCCACAGAGGGTTTGTCACAATCGCCGAAGCGCGGAAATTGTGCGGTTAGAAGACCACTATACCGTTAAATGTGGAGGGACACACAGGTAAAGGTATTGTCTGGTTCAAGGAAAAGCATGAAATCGCAGCGTGAAATGAGAGAGAGAGAGAAGCGAATTGTACATGCGTACAGAGCGCCCACATAGGGCTTTCAGTTATTTGTCCAGTATCGACTTATGCTACTGTCTGAAGCAACACCCGACCAGCGGGGTTTTCTTTCTACAGCGGCAGAACGTGCAAAGCAACAGCATGAGGCGAGGAAGAAGATGCGATGACAGCACGCGTCGTCAGAAGCAGCAGACATGGCACCAGAGCGGTCGAGGGTGCCCGCAGAGGTTCTCTGGGAAGTTCTGGACGAGGCGTTGACGCACGTGGTTCGAATCCTCACGGCCGTCACCTGTTGCATGACGGTCGTCATCGTCACGGTAAACTTGAACCCGCTGTTTGTGGAAAACCAGGGCGTTACGCTACCTTACACCCCACTCCCGGACACCGATGAACAAGCGTCGGTCACCCGAGCCACAAACGCCGCCGCCAACGCCTTCTTGCTGCTCGGGACGATCATCGTCATGACGATATTCATGGTATCGCTGTACTACTTCCGTTTCTACAACATCATCGCCGCTTGGATCACCTTCGCCTGTGCCCTGATACTAGTCATGTCGCCCATCACCTACATCGACATCATATTCAACAAATACAACGTTCCCGCCGACGTCTTCTCCGTGGGCTTCTTCATCTATAACTTCATGGTTCTCGGTCTGGTCGTGATCCTGTCTAAAGGACCGCTCTTAGTCCAGCAGTTCTATCTGGTCATCGAATCTTCCTTCATGGCACTCATCTTGATCAAGCTGCTGCCCGCCTGGACCCTGTGGGTCGTGCTCTGTCTCATCCCCATCTGGGACCTGGTCGCAGTGCTCGCCGTCATCGGTCCTCTCAGGATCCTCGTGGAGACGGCCAAGGAGAGAAAGGAAGCTCTGCAGCCGGGACTAGTCTTCGCAACCATCGTGGCGGGGACATTTCCAGGGATGGCCAAGAGGCAGCGCAAACTGCCGGAGCCCTCCCCTCGTCGCAGAGGGTCTCAGCGGCGCCCTTCCAACCGGCGGTTATCCGGTATTCCTGAAGAGCCGGAAGAGATGCGTCGACGGCCATCAGGAGCCGAACTTCCCGAGAATGAGTGGGAGCCCCCAGTGGAACAACTCTCGCCACCTCCATGGACTGCTGGATCGCCTCCGCAGGCTATTGGATCGCCTCCTGGTCAAGATGCGCCAGCTCATGTGAAGAAACCGGCTCCCGAGAAGCCAGCAGACGATGACGACGACGACTCGAGCTCGGACATCATGCAGGACTCACAGGAGAGTCCGGGCATAAAGATGGGGCTCGGAGACTTTGTCTTCTACAGCGTCCTCGTGGGCAAGGTGTCGACGATGGGCGACTGGACCATCGTGTGCGCCTGCTTCGTCGGAGTGCTGGTGGGCATCTGCGTGACGCTGTTCCTTCTGGCCGTCACGCAGTCAGCGCTGCCGGCGCTTCCCGTGTCGCTGGCGTTCGGCCTCACGTTCGTCGGCTTCCAGCAGCTCATTCAGAACTTCATGAATGAAGTGTTTGACACGCGAACATTCATATGAGACAGCGAGGCTCTGCATCGGCACGTGTCCGCATGTTGCTGTAGCAGAGCAGCTGCGGTAATCCTTAAAAGCGCGCACATGCGCAGCAAAATATCAGTGTGTGCGAATAAATGTTTGCTCGCTTGCAAAAGCAGTGAGGAAGTAAAACCCCAACAAGTCTGGTCTTCGGTTGGTTCTTCGGTACGTGCTGCTTTTACTTTAGTGTTCAGCAACACAGGTTACGATGTCTATAGAACATAGGTAAACGCTTCGATCCAGCGTACAGTGTGAAGCGATTTGAATGTAACTGTGTAGATTTTAGCCCACGAAGATCAAGTGCTGTAACGCAGGCTACTCTTGCGTGGAGGTTTAAAAAACTACCTCATTGTAGCGGTACCCCGACTTCGTTATTCGCTGCTTGTTTATGAGCTATTTATTAAAATAAAAGTTGTCGTTTTGTCACAAAAGACGTGCGGACACGTAAGCAACCATGCGGTTTTGGAAAGCGCTAACCGACACAGGAACGGACACACGCACACACGGCGAAGCGCTAATTCGTTCCTGTGCCAGTCTGTAATCCGTTCCTGTGGCAGTTAGCGCATTCCAAAACCGCATGATGAAATACCAGGTAGCCCCAGTAGCAGCGCTTCTAAGCAACCACTGCATCGCCTCAAGTACAATACATAACCTGTGTTCGGTGCAGTGCTTTCCTGTCCATTTTTGAAACAGTCCGAGTAATCGCAGCGGATAAGAGCAGGAAAGATGGGCGTTGACAGCACACACTCGAACAAGTCGTATAAGGAAAGCCGGACTCTGCTGACGAAAGTTTCGGCTAATGGACCTGTGTTTGCCTGGGCGAAGTCCTTAGAATGCATATCAAAACGTTGGTTAGTGGAATATAAAGAATTTTTCTTCCCTCACACGGAGGCAAGCCTGCTTGTTGAAATGTTCAGCGGCCAGGCTCCCCCCCCCCCCCGCTATTTTCACGTCCTCGCACTATATGCACGTCCGGGGCTATTTTGACGTCTAAATAACCTTTTGGCAATTAATTAATCCAGACCAATCAAATTTGGTGTACAACGACATTTTATCATCCTCTGTTACGTGGTTCGTCTTTCCCCGTAATTTTCACCTCTAGTACTGTTTTCACGTCCTCGCTCTATATAGACGTCCGATACTACTTTGACGTCTAAGTGATATATTTGGCTCTAATTAACTAATTACTCCCCATTGACCAAATTCTGACGTGCACCATCCTCACATCATTCTCTATCACACACAATCATTCTTTTTCGCTTAACTGAAATGAAAATGAAATGAAACTCACACGAACGGAGAAATCGCTGCCGACACGTTTTGCGGACATGAAATCGTCAACGCAGCCAAGAAATGCGTTCGCATTAAATAAAAGCGCCTTTTTTGTGTAGAAAGGTTCAACTGCATGCAACTTACATCCTTGGAAAATGTGGAGTAGTAGCGCTCGGGATACTGGTCACACTCTTCGGGATCGAAGTGGTCGTCCTCGATTCTCCGGTAGTGGTCATCCCTGCTGACTACGGCGCCGTAGACCTTGCTGATGGCTGAAAAAGAAAAACGTGAAGATTACAGGTTTTAATGCCAAAGAAGGGGCAGGAGCGTTAGAAGTGCGCTGAAGACCTTTCGAATCTATCATTGTTCGCTTACCTCCCTGCTCGCAAACTTCACGGAGGTCTTTCGGATCCACCCATTCGCAGGGAAGAGACTCGAAAATATCTTGCGCGCCCTGAAAGAAAAATTGTTGAGCGTACAGATTTCGAAAACGAAGGCTACCACAGCAGGCCATGGTGAGGAGGCTATATGGCTTTATCCAACTTTGTCAATTCATGGTTTTAAGACTAGCACATAAGACGTCCTCAAAGGAGCAACAGCGCTGTTCTACTCTGACAGCTATATGTTGAGTGTAGCCTTATAGCATTTCAGACTACCGGCAAGGCCGTGTGCGGGTGCAACCGTCGGGGGGAATATTGTAAAGAAGATTCCAAACCAAGCAAATCTTTAGATTGTTGTTCTGGGCGAAGTCGGCAGCCCGCATCAAGGCGCATTGTTTCTCGTTTACGCACAGACAAATAGGACCTCCTGGCGAGGGTTTGATGGCAGTAAAGTGCCAACTCCAAGGACCCTTCCTGGGCGTACGCGCCCAGCGTCGGCGCTCTTGTCGTACGCCAGAACCGGTCTGCGCACGCGCACTGCGGGAGACGCCAGCGAACCTCGGAGAGACGCCGATATCTGTCCGTGCTATAGATATCAGCGCCAGCGCACGGGAGCTCGCGTATGTGTCGGAAGCCGGGTCCGGTTTGCAACAATCGGAGGACCGCGGGAGTCTCGGTGACTCTTTTCTGCATGGATTGAGCCTCTTTCGGGTTCCCCGAACTTTTCTTCGCGGTTTAATTGGTCCAATCGGTTTAATTGGCTAGTATGTACCAACTAGCTCAGCTCTCCATTTTATTAAAGTTTAATTGGTCCTTTCAGCGTCCCCCAACCCCTTTCTTTCACGGCTTGAAATTCATTCTCTCGACACGAGAGGGGGAGCGAGCCAGCACCAGGAACATGGAGGTGCATGCCCCTTTTCGACGCCCGTTCCGGCGCATGCCAAAAGCACCGACGCTGAGCGCGTGTAAGTGCCTCGTGGAATCGCCAGAAAGTTTCACAAAACTCTGAACTTCAGGGTACTCGCAACGCTGTGCGAGACTCGCAGAATTTCCTGTAATTTAGCGTTATAGTTACGAGTCTTTCCTTTCTCCATCGTGTATGTTCCGCTCATTCTTTTTGCGGAGCAGGCAGCCCTTAGCAAACTACCTGCCCTTCTCTATGGTCCGTTTTTCATTCCGCTTTTACTAGTTTTTTTAATTTGTTTTGCAATGTAGGGTAGTTAACTGGAACCCCTTTGTGGCTTTTTCCAAACAGCTCAGAAGACGTAAACCACGCGGTACGGAAGACAAGAGGGATGCAAGGAAAGCCACGTCCTTTGTTCCTTCACTCCGTCTGCTATGGTCTGCACTGTTTGGTTGTACCACTAACTCGTTGGTCTTGCCGTCGTGTTGAGCCTCTTTTGGCTACCCTCAGTTAGGCTCGGGTTCAGGTCTTCCTCTTTTGTGGTGGTGGAGATGGGGGTCCGTTTGGGCGCGACACGTTGCAGGAGGGAGATGAGACGTAGACGAACTTCTTTGCGGAAATGTACAAGCTGGGTTTATTTACAACTATTTACACATATACACATCGACCAGGGTGGTCGCTGGCATTCAGGACGATCGGGAGCGCCAGGCCAGAGCTCGCCCCTACGAAACCCTGTCCTGCCTGGCCGACTGAACTCGCGCTACACGTAGCGGCTCCTCGTCCTTCGGAACGTGGCCAGCGCAAAGCTAGACCCTGTCCGTCTCGCGATTCCGACTCTCCACCAAGAGTCCCTGCCCAAGCCTCCCCCTTTGGCGCCAAAACGCCTCCTTAAATAAGTTTCCCCAGCATTCTGGGGACAAACTTAGTAACCAATGAGAGATGGGCTTCTTACAGCCAATCAGAGCGTTTTCTGTGCAACTCAACAGACCCACGAGCTTGTTTGCTCGCGAGGGCCGCATGCCTTTGACGAAGCCGATAGCGCTTTTGCGCTTTTCCACACACAGTGAAACACTTTGACAATACCACAAAAGCACGCAAGCACCACTTCCATCAGCTGTGGTTCCAAACACTACAGGGTGGCATCTGAGCCCTCTGGCCAGAGGCAGAGTAATCACAACTCGTTACCCGAATGACCACTTCCATCAGCTGTGGCTCCAAACACTATAGGGTGCATCTGAGCCCCCTGGCCAGAGGCAGAGTAATCACAACTCGTTACCCGCCATCCGGCCTCACGACCATTCGTAATTGCACTCAGCTGCCTCCCACACAAGCTTCCCCCTCAAGTGTCCCTGAAACTTTCTTTCGCACTGTTCGACGCCGCCGTCGAAAAGCCATTGAACTTAACCCCGACAATAGCCGGGGTACGCGACTCGTACGCACTGTCCGCGGAACGGGTCCCCTTCCGGCACCCCTCGCTGCCATTGCTGCTTTTACCTTTTGGGGCGGCACCCCTTTGACCCCAGCGTTTCCTCTGTCTGCTTAAGAGCTACGCCGCCTAAAACATCTTAAGATAAGGACCAAGTCGGCGGCGCTCGGGGGGGATATGGAGATGGCCCGCTGCCCGGCGGCCCGCAAACTCAACTCCCTCCCTGCATTTCCTAGTTCCTTCTCCATTTCCCTCAACCACATCTTTCTTTTGCACTATCATTATCGTCCTGTTTCATTGTCATTTCCTTGTCTTTAACGCTTTGTCGTACAGATGAGACTTAATCAGGCCAACCTCTGAGCCTCTCCAGATCCCTTAAGAAGGATTCATGGACCCGCACCTCTCCCACCCGAGAAAGAAAAAAAAAAAAGTTTCCTTCACTTCATCGCTGAGTAACGGAAGCAAAAAGAGAGGAAGGGCGTATACCTGCGAGACGTTTCCGGACCCGGTGAAGACGAAGGTGAGCGGCCCGATGGAGCGGGGCATCATGCCGAGCGCGATCTCGTAGCCGGCGTCACGCACCGCCTGCTTGGCCATGCCGCTGTTGCGGTAGTTGTGCGCCGGGCCGATGTGCTGCGATTAACGACATTTTGAGATATCATTATACCACTCCCTCTAGGTGCGGATGCATTAGCACCGCCCTTTGTCCTGTGGCTCGTGCGCAGTGGGAGCCGAAATGTTATGCAGTTTCCGTCAGGGTTTCTGTGCTACGCGTACAATTTCATTATTGTCGCGACCGTATTCGCGACCAGCAGAGCCTGCATCAAACCGCCGACATCACTGCAAGGGGCTTTTAAAGACGCTTTAGAGGCTTCAGTTAATATAAGCGTGTCCACGAGCACAGCTAAACAACATAAATAAAGGCTAAGTTCGTGCTCCCTTGGCGTTGGCGTCGGTCGAAGGGGCCAAGAGCTAGATTTTGTCGGCGTAGTTGTTACGAAAGGAGAAAAAAAAAGGAAGGCGAGTTCAATCGAAGCCATTACAAAGGAGCGCTTGCGACAGTAGATTGTGCAAGGCGGTCGGTTTGGCGGCCGGAATGGTCGGGCTAACGAGCGGCATTTGGCAGCCGATGTGATCTGGAATTATAGTGCCAAGGAATGTAGCCTGGCACTAAGTGGATTGCTGTTCGCCCAGTAAAGCTTCAACTTTGGCTAGCTGGCATTTTGCTGTTCGGCAACTCGTAACTGACTCCAGCACCAGCCAACAGTGGTGGATTATCCTGGCGGATACGCGGACGATCAAAGGCCTCGAGATACAGTCTTGGACAAAAATTTCCGGGATGTGGGTTGGCGAAAAAAAAAGTTCTGCATTATTAAGCAAACCAGTTTTCTAAAAAGCTTGGAAGCACGAAGGAATATGGATGTTCAGCTCTGATGGAACGAATTCCAGCTAATTGGGTAGTGAGGCAGCGCAGCGATAATTTTATTTATGCGCAAAATTGTCCTTGCCTGTACTACGTGATGAGCCAACGTGGCGCTTTGACCGTAGCAAGTTTTTCGTCAAGCTCACCCCACGGCGTCATAAGCTCCACAAAACCTGCCTCCCTACAGAGCTGTCCCTGCGAATAGAACACTAAAAAATCGGCGCAAAGAAAACTCAGAACGCTTGCGTGGATGCGTTCCGTGACGTGTGCGGCATTTCTTTTCCCCGATCTTGCACGACCTCTTTGTACACTGCGGCCCTTTGAAGTACGCGCATACACTGGCTCTAGTCCCATGTATAGGGTTTGGTTTGGTTTATGGGGTTTAACGTCCCAAAGCGACTAAGGCTATGAGAGACGCCGTAGTGGAGGGCTCTGGAAATTTCGACCACCTGGGGTTCTTTAACGTGCACTGACATCGCACAGTACACGGGCCTCTAGAATTTCTCCTCCAAAGAAATTCTAGCCGCCGCGGCCGGGATCGAACCCGCGTCTTTTGGGTCAGCAGCCGAGCACCATAACCGCTGAGCCACCGCGGGGGCTCCATGTATAGGGGAATCCCCTGAAGGTGGAGTAACCGTATGGCTGCGCTTTAGTGGATGCTATTGAGTAATTACTCCCTTGTTGCACAGTGTTTATTGTTTATTGTAATACCCACAGCGCCACAAGGGGCATTACAGTGTTTGTGGGGGGGGGGGGGGGGGGGGGGGATAACACATCATACAAACGAAAAAAAAAAGGTAACAAAGTGCAGCACATACAATGCAACCATGCTGCAACATTAATACAGCCTCAAAACAGCATTCACAGAGATGAAGATAATAAATCAGTGAAGTGGTGTCGTAGGGGTGTGCCGCTCACCATGAATGGCGTGTGGTGTCCCAGGGCGAGCAGCCGCAGTCCGAGCCCGTGCAGAATGTTGATCATGCCGGCCTTGCCGGCGTACTTGCCGAAGGCGACGACGCGCGAGCCGCTCTCGTCGCACATGCGTTCGTAGTCGATGAGGCGGATGTTGCGCTCCAGGATGACGTCCAGCATGGGCATGTTGGCCTCCTGCGCCTTGATGGTGTGCGAGAAGAAGGCGTACGTCTTGTTCGGGTGCAGCTGGTCGATGGGCACCTGCTTGACGCCGATGATGACGGGCACGTCGCTGATGTCCTCGCGGGCCTCGGCCCCGGCGTTGACGTACGCCTGCGCGGGGACGCGCGTCCGGGATGAGGGAAGCCGCAGGAAACGAGACTTCTCCTCCTAACTTTAAGGAATGAGGTGTCCCCGCGTTTCCATGTAAATGGGCGGTTTCTCAGCTGAGCTAGTAACAATTAATGGCATACGTCGTTTATGCAGTGTCAGGCACGTGGAGACAATAGCTACATAATATAAAAACTGAAAAGTCTTCCAGCAAAAGTACTTGTATGTGTCGGTTTTTAAAAGCCACTTTGAGAAGCCCATTCTGAATGACGGTTTCAATCAACTTTTGAATTTAGGCTTACAAAGCCACATTTGTCCGGCATTGAACTCAGGAAGGACCTCATCCTGCGACCCTACTCCTGCGGTTGCGTAACACCACCCTCCACATGATTCTCCGTCGCCCCCTTAACCCTGATCCCCTTCACCTGTGCCATGTCATCCCATTGGAATGCCATTGTTTTCATTTTTTTGCCCGCTAAATAGCTGTCGTTTCGGCTAAGCATCTAAGGCCAGATTTCAGTTCGTGACTGAAGAACTAAACCGCTTCTCTGCGACAGCTATGAAAGTCAAGTACTCTCGCGAGCTTGAAATGTTGGAGTAGCAACATATGCCTTATCATAGCGTCCACACTGACGGCCGCCAGATGCGGCTAGGGTCGTCCCCCAAGTGTCGTGGTCACTTATCGTGTCGAATGCGAAACCCATGGACTTGCCTGCATCGGGTAGGCCCTCCGGTTGGAAGGCTGCACGTAGACCTTGACGCCATTCTTGGTCAGCGCGCGAACGTGTTGCGGCGCCAACGGAGCCCGGCGCTCCCAGAGAGACGCATCTTCGCGCCGGATGGCGATGGTCTGCGATCGAGATGTGCGATAACTACGTCATGCACAGACAGTTCACTGCGTTCCCACAAGCGCGACACAAAAGAACGGCAGTCTCATAAGGGCATAAGGGCGTCAGGGCGCTCGTCCGAAGCAGCTGTTGGCCTCTGTAGCGTCACCCTAATCCCCATGCTTGCGCTAAACGACCGTCGCAGTGTGTCGCCGATCGAACCACGTCGAACTCACAGCGATTCAGACTTCACTATCCGAGATGCGCGCTCCACTGCTACGGTTGCAACTTCAGGCTTCAGCTCCGTTTGTGCCCATATACGCGTTGCTAACCCAATGGCGTACCTCAATTGGCCATCCGAAGCCGCTCTTCGAATCCGAGTAGGAGCAAGACGTCCGTCGCGGTTAAATCAGAACTCAAGATCCGGAGCCAGAAAACTGGCTCCGGATCGCCGACTCAGATGCGCCATCACACCTTCGGAAAATCATGATCACCCGTCCTGAGCACTTGTCAGGGAAACCAACATGAGCACCATACAGCTACTTTTTGTTGCAACCGTAGCAGCCAGCGCCAGCTTCAGTGCAGGAATCAGGCGCGATAGCACTGAGCGATAGTGGTGTATTCGTGCTGCGACATCGCCTGAAAGCATCAAGGTGAAAAGCAAAGGCAATGCAATTAAACAAATCGAAGGCAGCACCGGAAACACCGGACGTCTCGCGCACGCTTGGTCACTAGCGTGACACTGCACCATCCCGGAGACTACAAAGTTTCGAAACACGCAGGCTTTTAGAGGCACCAACGCGACAACAGATGCTTGGGAAGAAGAGACGCCTTAACCGTTAACTTTGTCGTTAAAAAAAAAAAAAATGCGAGTACACTTTGGTAACTAAATTGTTGAGAGGCGAAAGCCGAGGACACTATGCCGTGACGACTTCCGATGTATGCGACGTCACACCGTTCCCGTGGCTATATCGACGTCCGCGTTATTTTGACATTTTTGCCTATAATTAATTGACTAATTATCCTGCAGTCATCAAACTTGACTTCTAGGTTAATTTTTTCCTCCTCTATCTGAAGCAACCGTTGGTTTTCTTCTATTTTTTTTGTTCCCGAGTTAAACGCGTGTGACGCGCTTTGTTAACGGACGACAGTATGAGTCATTAAAGGCTTTCGCCTCAAAATCGCAATATCGACGACATGCCAATGCAAGGCATACGGTCCAGTGCCGCGTTTCAGTTTCCTTGGCGTCCCGTTAGGTGGCACTGAAAGCAGTTTTCCCGTTGGCTACGTGTTCAGTTCACTTACGTACGCACCCGTACGCACTCTTTTTGCGTTACGATCTCAATATGCGAATACGTACTGCACGCCTGCCAAGACAGACAGGGTCGTCGAACCACCACTCTTGGCAAGGCGTTCGAGTGCTTCTTCGGCCAGACGTCGTGATAACGTGCAAGTAGTTGTGGCTTACGCTGCTCACGGACTGGAAGTCACCTCGTTTGCTGACAACGTTCAGGGCTATGAAATCACTGAGACGGCGCAAACGTTGCTATGCGCCCTTTAGCCACTTTCATAGCGTTTGTAGGAACTATAGCGTTGTGGGTGAGCAGATGGACAGCGAAGCAGACTTGTAGTGGGTCGCTGCCGAGTCTGCTTATTTTTATAACACTGCAGAGGAAATCAGTTCACAGAGTAGCGACCACACTGACAGTCACAATGGCAGTGGTTTCCTGCAGCCAAATGCAGAAAAACAGTTGAATCAGACTTTCTTTCTCTGTTATCGTTAAGGAATCTGCTCCTTGCGTGCTTGAAGTTAATTTCTGCGAGAAGCGCAGGTTGTGGGCGACAGCGGACGATTGTCAGCCCAGAAATAGATTTAAAAGGCGGAGTTCAACAGTAAATAACCAAGGAAATAGTAAGTATTGAAAGCCTTAATTAACCTGCAGTAAATGCTTTATGCTGAATACAAAAAAAAAAAAGAAAACACTCATGTTCCTATTAAAAAACCACTCCAGCAGAGCTCAATGACTTTCTTCTCACCGCACCCCAGAGGACATTCACTGCGTATTTTTCGCAGTGTCTAGTAAGGATGTCTTCACCCCTACGCGAAGTCGGCGATCTGGATAAAAATAAAGAGTCAGGCAAGAAAAAAAAGAAAGCGAAAAGCCTCTTCTTACTGTTGAAATCACTTTAATATTAAGCATTGCTGTCCTATACGCGAAAGAACCGCTGTAAATTTGCAGGATAACGCAGAGCGAGGGATTAAAGTAACACCCACACTCCTCAAGCAGCATGCGATGGCATTTGTTGTTTGACGCTTTGGTACGAGCATAAATCCCAAAATAGGAGGGGTCGAAAGAAATTTTTTTAATCGCGTAACCATGTCTGGTTCGATGTTGAGTTATTAATACGACGATGCTCTCATTAGAAGCCTGCATAGAAAATCCTGTGAAATACGGTGACCTAACAGGATTTCGCAAATAGTAGAGGTAACCAGTGAGAACTCTCGCCTATTCAATTCGCCGCAGAAAAAGACGTTGGCGAAGCGCTCCGTGTCGAACGAATGGTCTGACTCACCTTGTGTCGTACAGGTCGCAGCTCCGACGAGCAGCGCGATAGGATGGCCTTCAGGCAGGCCTGTCGGTGACCCTTTAGCATATGCAGCATTTTATCTGCGAGGAGCAACCAGCAGGGATTAGACGTTCGCTCAAAGCGCACTCATAAATACACGCGCAATTTAAAGACATTCGCGCAAAACAACACCACTCGAAGCAAAATTTACCGATGTCTCGTCACTGAATCCCACAAAAGACACAATCCGTCCTTCGCGTCAAAGCACAACACGCACACACACTTACTACACGCACCGAAATAGGAGCGAAGTGACCGCCCGCAGCAACCAAAAATACGTGGCTTCGTTGTGGCTAGTTACAAAAACGGCCGACAGAAAACCAGCATCACCTCGACCCCCCTCCTACCGACGCCGACGTCAGGCCGAAGACAGAAAGACCGACGCGATGAAGTGGCTCATGCGAATTCCCTTCGCACGAATGGAGCCACTCGTGACGTCATGCTTCATCGTGCAGCACTCGATCACCCCTGAGATTCACTTATCGCGGGCTGATAATGGCTGTCTCGTCGCAGAATCGAACATCGCTGCGAAATTAGCTGCCGCTCTATCTGGGCTTGAATTTGAAGGCGAAACTGCGTTTAACTATGTATAGATTCGTGGGATCATCTGCAAATATTGACAGAGTCGTCTGCTTCGTGGCAGACGACCTCGTGTGGCAAGATGGCCGCCGAAACGCTGAATTTATCTCCGGCAAAAGCGCTCCACGGCCCTGTTAACGCCCCCGGTTTAAGGGCACACTGCACCGAACTAACAAGAGACGGTGACCAAATCAAAGCTCCGAGGGGAGGACACGGAGGGTGGGACGCCGTGGCGAGAGTCGGAGTGTTACGCACGCAGATAAGATTAGGCGGCCGTAATATCGCACGAGCGGCGGCCGTGTTCGATACCGCGACTCTCGAAGGCAGGAGCCGAGCACACACGTGGAGCTCAGAATGAAGTATTTGCTGCGAGACAACTCGCCATGTAAGCTTGAACTCCTCTTAATAGCTGCGACTTGCTTTAATACAGAGTTTTACGATATAACGTAGACGCAGCCGCCGCGGTGGCTTAATGGTTATGGTGCTCGGCTGCTGACCCGAAAGACGCGGGTTCGATACCGGCCGCGGAGGCCGCACTTCGATGGAAGCGAAATGCTAGAGGCTCGTGTACTGTGCGATTGCAGTGCAAGTTGAAGAACCTTAGGTGGTCGACATTTCCGAAGCCCCCCACAATGGCGTCCTTCATAGCCTGAGTCACTTTTAGACATTAAACCCCATAAAGTAAAAAAAATATAGCGTCGACGTGTCACTGTAGATGCGTGCCGTACCAAACGGGTGCCTGCTGCAAATACTCAATAACTTCAATACTTAATAACTATTCTCGTTCATGCAGTGTGTCATCAATGAAAGTTCATTTGAACCTTCCGCTCCTTTACGAATGGAAGTTTTGTTTTAGTTTATATGGGGTTTAACGTCCCGAAGCGACTCAGGCTATGAGGGACGCCGTAGTGAAGGGCTCCGGAAATTTCGACCACCTGGGGTTCTTTAACGTGCACTGACACCGCACAGTACACGGGCCTCTAGAATTTCCCCTCCATCCAAATTCGACCGCCGCGGCCGGGATCGAACCCGCGTCTTTCGGGTCAGCAGCCGAGCGCCGTAACCACTGAGCCACCACGGCAGGGCACGAATGGAAGTGCCTCGCCTATAATTGTTTCACAAAATCTATCACCACAATTTCTATGAGAACCATCGTACATTTCACCCCGTAGAGATCATGCACCTTCATAAGCAGGCGTCCAATTTTGTCGAACTAACGCATTTTTTACTCATTTATTTCCAAGGCACATAACCAATAGAACCTTGCCGACGAGCTGTTGTTAAAATTTGTCATTGAAGAACCTGTTTATTCCCAGTAATCTGTATTCCGCTGTTTTATTGGCTTGGTTGGTTTGTTGGTTGTTATTGGTTTGGTAGGGACGCCGTTGTGGAGACCTCAGGAAAATTCGACCATCTGGGGTTCTTAACGTGCACAGAACTCCCATTTGAGAACCAGGCATTGGTGCAGCAAGTCCAGCATATATCCATCTATTTCTCCGACCACTAAGCTTCCTTTATGACAATCAGGAACTGTTAGTGGAGCGTTTCTTGAAGAAGGAATATGTGTGAAAAATAACAAGTTGTCTGTGACTGTATACACACGTCTTGCTCGAATTCCTTGCCTCAGTCTATCGAAAAGCTTAAACAGCTGATGAGCTGCGCTCAAATTTCGCATTAGGAAGTAACAATTTTTTTCCCCCACTGTATTGCCCGCATTCTTGCGTTATATTTTTTAATTCATGCATACCACTCATTTCCGTCACGCTCCGCGCGGCCTTAATAAAGAAATGCGCTTTGACAGGTGCGCATTTTGCACCTTTTCATTGCGCATGCGTATAGTAAGCATCCGGCTGGCCCATAACGCGTCTATACTAGTACGCCTCCGCTCTGCTGAAACACTCTTGGCAGTTTTTTTCGAAAACTTAGCGAATTTCTGGCCCTTCAGAACCTCCACTCGACTGCGTTCATTTTGCACAGCGCTTCAGTATTTAGCAGCACTAGGGGATTTAGTCGTAGAGAAAAGAATGGTTTTCATTTTCCGTGCTTATCTGAAACAAAAAAAATTGCTGTAGTTTAGCTCTGGTTAAACCTGAGCCGCCTACTTATACAGCTGCGACACATCTCCCCCTCTCCACTCCCCTCCCCCACCCCCCCACTCCACACGGCGCATGCGCACAGCTGTTGCAGCTCGGTTTCGCCGGCGCGCCGCGCCGCCGGCGGCAGCAGCTGCTCCGCACCACGTGACCAACCGGCTCAAGGCCACGGCGCTCGAGGGGTGCCACGCTGAAGACTCCAAGAGCTGGCATAGTGTAGCTCTCGCTACAAAACGCTTATTTGTAAACTGTCCTATTCTACAGATTTAAACAGTGAATACTCCTGTCACGGTCGGTCGTTCAGCTCATTCCTTGCACTTTTTGCTAGGGTGGCAACCGGCATAGCGTTATGGCGTATAACTGGTCCACGCTGCTGCAACAATTCAGCGCATTTTGCGCTGTAGAACTGGCTAGCGAAACGGCGAAGAGATGGCTGGAAATTTAAAAGAAACAGTACGAGGCAGGTGTTTCAGGCAGGCTCATCACTTTTAGTCGCGTCACGCTTATTTCTGCGAGTAGAGAAAAATACTTTGTTGAAGCAGCCTTAAAAAGAATGAGAAATGAATTCCCTCCGTGCAAATAGGAGAGGGACGGTAGAATATCTTGAAAACTGAATTACTGATCCTTAACTCTCTATTTGCCGAATCAACGCTGCAGGCTGTAAATCGTGCCGTATAATGGAGTGCACGCCAGATTGATTTCGACCACCTGGGGCTCTTAAACGTTTCTGGCGTTGTATGCTACAGCACGATGTCAAAGAAAGATACACTGAAGGCCAGAACAGCACAGAAAGAGCGTTTTATTGTGCAGCAAGATTAGTCATACTGCGGAATGATTAAACAAGAAATCATCTTACTTTACACCATGTAAAAGTAATAAAGCATTGAGACAGTTTATTTGATACTGCCGAATGACCCGTGTCTCATGACCCGTTCGCAACGCACCGTAATAGACAACCACCATTCTTCAGCCACAAACGTCATTTCGCGTGTTCCTCAGGGCTCTGTGCTCGGCCCTCTTCATTTTTTGGTATTCATTAACGACCTTCCTTGCAACATATCATCGTCAATTCGCCTATTCGCAGACGACTGCATTCTGTATCGACGCATATCATCAAACAACGATCAAGTCCTCCTCTAAAATGACCTCAACGAAATAACCAACTGGTGCACCCGGTGGCTGATGACATTAAACGTTTCAAAATGCAAGTACATGACAGTATCACGTAAACGCAATAGCTTAAATTACCAGTATTCTTTAAGGTCAATCCCCCTAACACAAGTCGAGTCCTACCGGTACTTAGGAATAACAATCACTAGCAAACTTTCATGGTCCGAGCGCATCTTAAACATAGTAGCTGAAAGTTCAAAATCGCTCAACAGACTGAGAAGGTACCTAGCCGTGTCCCCTCCATTCATCCGCAAACTCGCTTATGAAACATTAATTCGTACTAAACTAGAATATGCCTCACCCATTTGGAACCCGCACCAGTCATACCTAATTGAAGCATTAGAATCAGTACAAAGTCGTGCAGCCCGATTTATTACTTCATGTTACGATCGCAGAACCAGTGTTTCTGGCATAAAATCATCGCTTGACATACCGCCACTGTCTTTTCGCCGTAAAATTTCCCAACTCTTCCTTTTCCACAAGTTATACTACAGTTTTCCTCAATTGCACTGCACACTTCTACTCCCTCCCAATAGAACATCTCGTCGTCTTTTTAACAGCCTGAGCCTACAGCGTTTGCATGGTTCCACCAATGCCTTTCAAAAATCCTTCCTGCCATCCGCCATTGAACTGTGGAATGAGCTGCCTGAGGCAGTTGTAACTGAGCGCGATGCAAATAAATTCAAAACCCTGCTTTTATCTCATCCTTTTCGTTAGCGCACTTACAGTGTAATGCCCGACAATTTTCAGTACCACCTCTGCACATGTTACATTTTTGAACCCTTGTCTGCTAATCAGTGTTCCCGTTTTATTCCTGTATACATAGCGTGATGACCACAGTGTACCTGTGATTGTTCCCTTTTTAATTTTTCAATGCTCTTTTAACAATTGTTTTGCCTTCTTCACTGTTATATTTCAAATGTTCCTATTGTTCGTGATTTCTTATTTTTGCTACCCCCTTATGTAATGCCCCACCTAGGGGCCCTTAAGGGAAAATAAATTATGATGATGATGATGATGATGATGATTAGAAATTTATACTTGGTTTCCGCTCAACTTACTGCTACTGTCCTTCGGCTATATTAAAAGCAGGGGTTTTTATGTTGTTGGCGTTTCGTTTGCACTAACTTATTCCACTCCTCTGCGGTGTTACGTAGCTTATCAGCATATGTTTCAAAAGTGAAAATTAATTTCTCAAGCTATAAAATGTGCCTGTTGCAATGTTTTTTGTCTAAGACTCGCGCACTCTAAACACGAGTACGCCCATATGGGAGTAAAAAAGGGAGTGATCTGTCCTCTGACGCACACCCTTTTATAAAAGGGTGTGCGCTGGAGGACAACTTTACTCCCTTCTTTACTCTTTTCTGTGTAGAGTGCGGGCACCGTCTCCAGTCGACGCTATAGGTATAGCTTTATGCCCAGGGTTTGACGGAATACCGTCTGGCGAGGAGCGAACATAGTGGAACATAGTGGAAATAGGAAAAGGAAAGACGATGTTTACGGGCTCGTACGGGTCCCTTGATCAAATGAGTAAATCATGTCCAGCAATTTCGGACTGAAATTTGATAACTGCAAGATACTTTTACGGAAGTATTGAAGGCGATGGTCCATACTTCTGATATGTAGGAAAAATCTCCCATTTAAAGGGTTTCAATCGATCACCTCGAACAGTTAAGTCTGCCATGGAAAACCAATGGGGAACGGTTTTCACGATAGCAACGACCAAAAAAAAAAAACATTCAAGACTGCCGCCGGGTGATCTGCGGCTTTATGATTGTTGTAGTGAAATCTTACATTATATGAAAAAAAAATGCGCTCATAAAAGGTTTTTCCGCTCAAAATGGCTTTTGTCCAGAATTGTTGTATGTGATGCACTCGACAACAATTCTTGAAGGATGCGATCAAGGGACCGCACAGGCCCCTAAGCGCTTGTCTTTTCTTTTCCTTCAAGAATTGTTTACGACTGTGTGTTTACTATTGCCGCAAGGTGTGGCTTTAATAACCAGCGTCTCCTTCTTCGATCCTGCATCATTGTTATTGTCCCACTTACTTTGCTGTTTGAACTGGTTTTATATATTTCGGTTGTAACTATACAGTTTCACATGGCTTTCCGTTGTCGATGGTGTCGATTCGCCTTTCGACATCAGACGCAGCGGGCTGGCTTCGCGCACTTGCGCAGGACATCACGATTGCCGCGTGGAATTCCGTCCAATTTTCCAATTCGCGTTTAAAATCCTTGGACCCAGGTCTGAAGCTCCGGCTTCCATCCGGCCTACCACGACGTGAAGAAACTTTACTGTGTCGCCTGTGGCTTGGTGTAGCTTTCAGCAACCATCACTCTTTCTTAAGGCTGATAGCCCTGCATGTGCCATCTGCGGGTGTGACGAGACTGTATCCCATATTCTTTGTGACTGCCCTGCCTACAGCGCCGAAAGGCAGTCTCTCAGTCGTGCGCTGGGGCGTCTGGATCCACGTCCACTGACGGAAATGAAGATTCTCGGCCACTGGCCGGGGCTATCGTCGGCGGTGAAGGCCTCCAAGGCACTGCTCCGCTTCTTGCGAATTTCTGGCCTGCATGACAGGCTGTGACTTTAACGAACGCTGACTTTCCATGTGACTTCATTTTTCTGTAGCTCTCCTTTCCGTTTCATTTCTTTTATGCCCTTGCCCCCATCCCCTCGTGTAGGGTAGCAAACCGATTATTCTTCCGGTTAACCTCACTGCATTTCCTCTTCTACCTCCTCCTCCGTTGGAGATGGGGGCAGCTTTTACTGCACTTGTTTGCCTTTATTTGCAAATGCTGCCGTTTAAGGCCGGTCTACGCCGGTTCGATGAAAGCAGAAACGCTCGATTTCTCTGTTCACGTCAACGAACCCGAAGCAGTTGAAATTAATCGACATCCGTTCGCAGAGTTGGTTCGGCGCGTGAAATTCCGTTTGCCATAAATCTTTCTGAAATCGTCAGGAAAAGTGTTTCCGTCGCTATAAATGCTGTACCATTTTCACCTTCCACTGACGCTGACTACGGCTGACATTTTTCTAGCCATCGAAGAGAGAAGGATATGAGTCTTTTTTTTTTTTTTTTGTACGATCTGTCACAGGAAGCCTTTACTGCTTTTTCTGAACACACGTTCAGGTGGATACCTCTTTTAGCTCGCATACTGGTTTATGCACTATTCTGTTTTTTTTTTCTTTTTTGTGCGTAAAGAATAAAATGAAATGTCGTGGTGTCAATTCGTTTACCTGCGGTGACAACGAAACGGAGTTCTGTTCACAAGTGGCATACAGCTACTGACTTTCCCCTTGAGAATGGTATATTCGCAGTGCCATGGTATCTTACACTCTCCCCACAGCATACACGGTGCAGGCTTTTAGTGATATCTCAGCTTGCACCTACCGATAGCGAGGCGTCTTTATCAACTGTCTCCCGTTTATCTGCTCGTAGTCTTGATCTGACTTGGTTGTCGAGTCGGTTTATCTCGTTCATAGTATGTCGAAGTGCGTCAGTGACGTACCACCGGCACGCTTCCTTTAGATGGGTCGCACTGACGTCATAGTAGCCCGCCACGTTGATCAGGGGCATGGTGAAAACCTTTGAGTCTATCTAATCCGCTTATCGCAACCTGCTCTGATGTGTATTGTGGAATTTTAGCTACGCGTTGGCCACCATCGCGGCGTCTGTGAGTTCATTTGCAGACATAGCTACTAAACATATATCTCAGGATTCACTAACGAACTAGCCTGACTAGCCTAATTAAGAGCCTAGGCAGTCATTTGCGGCACATCTATTGGGGCGCGGTTTGCTCTTTAGGATCGGCTTGCCAAAAGGCGGACTCAGTCTGATAATCGCGAAGTGGTTCGGAAACCAAGGCTTCTCTCAGCAAATCAGGAAGCAAGTTTGAAAAACAGCAGGTCATGATGTTGCGCAGACATGCATTTTAGGGCTCGTACTGCTTACATTCGTAGTTCCGTACGCAAGTCGACACTCTACGTTACCATTGCCGCGTCCATCATGCTGTGAGCGATCAACGTACCCCGTTCGAAAGGTATCGTTGAATTCCATCTGATGGCACTAGTTTTCTGGATTCAACCCAAATATTCGTTGGGAATTATTACCTTCTGCGTCTCCCGCCCGATTGATTGTGTGAGTGGCGTCCTCTGTGTTTTGGCCAGCGCACTACAGCAACAAAATGCACTTTCTCATATGAAGGTACTTATTGTCATCTTTTAATCAAGAAGTTTCACGCGAGAAAATGGCGCTGGCTCCTACTTTTTCTTTCTTGTTTTTTTGCACGAGGGAGGTGAAAACAACAACACTGGCCCAAACAAGAGAGAAAGGTGTACCGCGTATGAGGGCGTTTAGAGCAAAGCTATACACAGCTGGCCTCGGCTCGACTGCAGCCAGGTTGGCCAGGAATGCAGGACCTATGTCGCCCCAAACATGTTTACCAGCTTGGCTATGGAATATTCGCGGCCTGCACGTAGGCAGCGGACGATTGTTGTTCGCAAAAAGCAACTTGGATAAACGGCGCGTGCTGCATATACCAGGTGTCCCAGCTAAGCGTAACGAAGCTTTTAAAAAACACGAGGTGTCTTAGCCGTCTGAAACCAAATGAGGGTTGTTTAGAGTCGCGTGACCTAGTCTGCAGTATTTTTTTCGTTCTTCAAGGTTGACTAATCAGTTAAGCTTAATTAACTAACTTTTTAATTGTTGACTTGAGCAACAAAGTGTCAATGGAAAAGTTGTAGATCGCTTTGAGAAACAGCTTACTGAGACATTTTCAGCAAAGTAATATTTACGTAAAGTACTTTTTTTACCGGCCTTTAACCATAACCCGCACAATAAGAAAAAGCTTCCACATGACAACTGTGCCACTTCAACGTCCCAAAGACGCGCCTTAAAGAATAAAATCAATTTTTTCCGAAGTCCTCTCCTCGATGAGACTTTGGGTGCACATTTGGGCAGAGAAGTGAGCGAGCAGCTGGTCACGTGACAACTTTCTTTTAATGCCAATAAATGAAGCTACCTAAATGGTAACTTGACGGAGACAGCCCTACTAGCGGTTTTTCGAGGTGATCTAAAACTTTTGCATTGACACTTTCTTCCTGAAGTTAATAATTAAAAGTTAGCTAATTAAACTTAACTAATTAACTTTGAAGAGCGAAAAAATACTCAAGACTAGGCCACGCGACTATGAACAACGCTGAGTTGGTGTCACTGGACTAGGACAATTCGCCTTTTTTAAAAGTTTGGTTACATTTAGCTGGGACACCCGGTATAGTTCAGTTCACTCAAGGTTGCAGATGCCTTTTGTCCGGCGAGTGGCATTCCCATGTCAAGCCGTGAGAGGCAAGAGAGTTAAAGGACTACAGACACCAAATTTTTGCCTGCGTGTTTTCTTCTTTCAAACGATGCGTTAGACATTTGTATACATGGAGCACACTGTGGTATTCGTGTACGACCAGTAAATAATTTATAATCGAATTTCTTCTTGAAGCAGTTTCGGTTCCATCTGTCGAACAATGGTTGTGACGCGTAGTTGGTGTTTAGGTCACGCGAGGCATAAAAAAATCGGCTATATAATTGCTGACAGGTCATTTTTTGTCATTCCAGGTCTTGGAAGAGGCTAGATTAAATGCCGGAGTGACTTACAACTACACATCAACGATTATATTACACTTTTTCTAGCGGATCACGTGATGAAATCATTAACTTGACGTCACAGTCGTCGTTCGGTGATAAAATCGAATCCTAAACAGCATGATAGAAGAAATTAAATTTTAAGTTATTTAGCGCTTGTAGGCAAATTACACCTGGTAATCTTTGTATTCTAATGTTTAACGCATAGTTTGACAGAAGATAAAGCGCAATAAAATTAGGTGAATTAGGTGTCTATAGTCCTTTAAGTGAGGAGCTAATTATGGAAACGCAAGACCCCGAGCCTCCCCTGCATTGTCCCCGCAACACGCGTATATGATCACTTAAAATTTAGAGAACACAAAGCATCTACAAGCGTGCACGATACAGCAACTACCGCTGAAGACACTGATGCCGCTTACTTCGCCAAGCCACAACCTTTTTGTCGGTGTTTTATCGTTTTTTTATCGGTGTTTTTTCGGTGTCAGGTGCCCCGGATTCGTGGACCTCGTTGGTAACTCTTAGCCGCTGAGACGGCCGTGCCGTGCTTCAGATCTTTCAGGGTGCGCGCTGTATCATTGCTAAGAAATGAAAAAAAAAAAAAAAAAAGCTCAATGTGTAAACGCGTCGGGTTGTGAAGGGTCCTGAGGGTCGCCGACATGGCGATCGAATTTTTCCTCGGCCTCATGCAATAGCGCTTCGGCCTCCAGATAACTCCTGATATAATATGGTCGCCTTGCTAGAATTTTTACGTTATCTTTCGCATTTGTCGTCGCGCTCACAATGACCTCGTTCCTACATTGCTACACCTGGGGTCTTTCAGCGGCGCCATGCAAGCAGCTGCGTCTTGCATTCACAGCAACCCTGCTCTGCACCTGCGTTAAGCTTTCCCACCATTTAGTTCTTTATTTATATGAACATGCTCTCAATCCCTAAATGGAACTGTTACAGGAGTGGGTATAGATGTACAGGAGTTGACTACCATCAGGCATACGTTCAGAGCAAAAAGATAAAAAGGAAGATCTCCCAGGAATCTTATACAAAATCAAAGGCACGATAACAAACGAGACAATCAATTTTGGCTGGTTGATAGCACAGCTGTCGCTGCAAACAGTACAAACTGTTCGAGTGAAAGCTGCGAAGTAAGCAACGTATCTATAGGCAGTTCCGTTCGCGTATTGCCCGCAGGAAAAAAGAAAAGGACTATACATTGTCGGCACAAGTGTACAGTTCAAGCGTAAATTCGTGCTTATGGCGTGTTCCCCTGGAATGGTTGAAAGTGACATGTGTATTAGTATTCATGTTAAACGCTTTATGAATTATCAAGTATAAAAACTTAACTCTGTGCAAGGCTGCGCGGCTTGCTATAGCATAGCTCGGTCTGCTCGGATAAGCCTGTGTGCTCGTATTTAATATATAAAAAACAAACCACTTTTCGTTGTACTTGATCCCTGCCTTGGCACACCCTTAAAATTTTTTTTACACAGTCTATAGACTGTCCATAACTTTCTGTCTATAAAGTCTATAGACTCTCCGTAGACAAATCCTAGAGAACAGTCTATAGGCAATGCAAATGCTGTAGACAGTCTGTATACATCTATAGATTTATGGCCATACGCTTTTAGTAAACTTTTATCTACAGACAGTCTATAGCCTGTGAATAGACAAAAAGAAACATCCATAGGAAGGCAATAGAGTCTATAAGAAGTTATTAGACTGTCTATAGACCATTTTTATGAGGGCAAGCCACCTTAGCCCGAGCAACGCTTAGTTGGTTGCTTGGTTGGCCTCAAATAAAATGGCACATACCCACTACGGGGGAGTGGCCAAGGAGCGATGCACGCTGTAGTCTTGATTTAAGTGTGAATGAGAGTAAACACGGAATGAAATACTTTCGTTACAAACAGACTCAGCAGACCTTCCAGTCTACATATAGTGTCTGGTTTTGGTTGTCAATGTTTTGTTCGCATGGATTCCATATTGAACTCTGGACATAATGATATGAGCCGCAAATCCGTTGAAAATCTTGGTTCCCTGAGAAAACTTTCCGTAACTGAAGACGCCCAATATTAGCGGGAGTTTTATTAGTAGGGTAGCACTGTACAAACAGTTACGATTTTGCGGAAAACAACCGAAAAGTTATTTTCAATTTTTAATTGTATATATCACGTGCAGGTCAAACTTCCATTATTTTGTGTCGGGCACCTCTTTATTCTGATATATTTTTGTTTTGAAAAAACGTAATATAACTCTGACAAAAAGCATTGCTAAAACAGGGCAGGGTGAAAGAGCAATCCAGGGGCTGGCTAACTTTAACTAGAACACTTATGTGCGAACTGCAAAATAAAAGCTTCAGAAATGTGCAGAATAAGCACTCGGATGTCAGCTTTCATATGTGTCATCTTTTCTCACTCTGGTCCTTTTCAGCCCTGTTTTGTTCCAATGACAGAAGTGTTTTTTTTTTTTTTTTCCAAGGGGGAGGGGTGTTTTTTTGGAGATTTCAGCGCGTATAGGCATTATATTGGTTCGCGTTTGCGCGACTACAGACTACACGTACAAGAATTTCTCGGACTCCAGTATTCGTCACACGAAGAACAACCTGGCGACGTTCCTTTCAAGGGGTCTAAAGCATTACGCAGTATGAGTCCTGTGTCGTAAGCAGTGAATTCGCTTTAAACATTCGTGCCGTAGGCATATTCATCTTGGTTCGTGTCTATATAATCTGCCTTAGTGCACACTGAAACGCCGCAGAATGAGCACCACTCCTTCTTAATCTCATATCTGATAGGGGACTGAGTTCCTCTGCAATAGATGCAATTATTTCCTGAAGTCAGATTTGTGCCTAGAATAATCGCTCATTCATTTTAGAACTGATATTTCAAACGTCATCGAAATTTTTAACTCCTGCTGTGCGGATAATATATGCTGTTGTGCGGTTAATTTACTATAGGGTGCATCTGTTGTGGATAGATGCCTTCGCCGTAAAAAAAAAAAAAGAAAAGAAAAGAAAAGGTAATTGAATAGGCGCTTTATTTCTCAAGCGCATAGCAAGTGGTAGCTCGACTGTTCGCCTCATTTTCCAAAGAGCACATGCTATCGTACTGCATACAGTATATTCAGCAGTGTAAACAATGCAAAGGTCTTCAGGGCTAATCCGAAAATCCATCGGCGGTGAGTAGTTTAATGCAGTGAGTAGTCCTGAGTGCCTGTGACTCATTTTGTTGAATGCCTAACCTTAGCAGAGGTTGTTTTTTTTTTTTCACTCCTTTGTTTTTAAGAGTCTTCTGCGTGGAGGCACTGTGCGTCGAGTGCATGTTTGTGCCTTCTTATCGGTGGGCTGAATGTCCGATAGCATTGCTGACAAAAAAAAAAAATACATTGTTCATCAAAAAAATGCATTCATCGCCAGACATCTCAGAGACAAAAGCCACTGCTGATTGTTTCTTTTTTTTCAGACACCGTGCTAGTTTGGTATTGTGTTGTTAAATTATTGCCATAAAATTTTTGATTTAAGAAAACTTCTTTGTCACGAGGGAGCTATTTAAGTTTCCAGCAGTTTGAAAAACCAGGCGAAGCTTTAAAATGTATGTTAGTTACTGGAAGTGTGTGAGATGCGAAATTTATTCTTTAATACTCTTCAGGCATCGTTCCTCCCTGTGCTATCTATGCAGAATTTCACAAACAGGTTGAAGGCCACCGCCTTTGTAGATTGTGAGGTGCAGCTTTCAACATCTCCTCGCATAGACCTCGAAAGAGCTGAGCTCCCGTTCAAGACCGTAATCAACAGTCCAAATGCCAGCTGCATCGAAGGTCACGAAAAGGTCTCTAGTAGTACATCATCTCAGATTATTATGTCTTATTGTTTTTAGTCTAGCAAAGAAAGCAAAAAAAAAAAAAAACGCGCATTTCAAGACGTTGGGAACGTTACAGCAAATTTATAAATTTATCCATCCTGGCCTATTGGTGTAAATTAGGTTTAAACTAATTGCAGAAAAAAAAGACATGTTATATCCAGGATTTCCAAATTGTTTTTTTTTTCTAACATGCATTACCTAATTAAGGAATACGACCCTCTTAATTAAATATATATTAAATATAAAAATATAATTGTATATATTCTGTACGAGTTTGTAACCGCCCACTGCCTTCTCTAATGCCCTCCAAGGGCCATGAAGGAACCTGAAATAAATAAATAAATAAATAAATAAATAAATAAATAAGGCGGCTAATCAGTTCAATTATTTTTGTTTATGCGACTGTGGTGGTTAAATGAAGTAAACATAGCTTTAAGAGACAGAGGAAAAGAAAAAAAAACGAAACTGAAGAGCAACCTCACTGATAAAAGAGGCCGTCTGTGGCTTCACTGTAAAACACACGTGCGAAACATTGTTTCCGGTACGTTTGTGCACTCCCGGTTCAATAAATCATCCAGTGCATGGATAAGTTATTGTAAAAGACTTACTTTTTTTTTTTCACTTTACCACTACTTTTCTCTCTCTTTGCTTCTGTTGTCTTTTTAGTACTCCGTGTAGTGGCGGTAGGAAACGAAGCTTCTAAGTCATGTTTCTCCTGCCTTTCAGTATAACATGATTGTCAGTTTGCAATTTCGGTTTCTCTTATTTCTTCTGATTGAAGTCACAAAAACAAAAGCGTTACTCTAACTACTTCGCTGTAACCCAGAGCACGCCTAGCTAGCTTGTTTCACAGCGGCCCTTCACATTCAAAGCACCCCGAAGTCAAAGGGACGCATGCCTCGACGGCAGGTATTTACACCGCACGTGTAGTAACATCAGAAAGAAAATTACTAGCACAGTGAAACGGATACTAGTAATTTCGACAAGCACGCTATGAAACTACCGGGAAGCTGACAGAGAAATCGCCTCACAGTTCACAGAGGACAGTGTCCGGCTACCTAGTCCGGTCTTTATCGGAAGCCGTAAAGCAGAAGGGGAGGGGGGGGGGGGGCGAATCAGACGCAAACAGCAAAAACAGCAAAAGCTTCGGCGCGTGCCTCTTGTCTGGCTTCCCTCGCCACAAGCGCCGACTGTTTTTCCGGTTCCTGCGCCTTCCGCGTTGGGCCCCATTCCTTTCTTTGTTTTTGGTATTTTCTTTCGCTTCGCCCACTCCGCATGCCACTGACCGGCTTCGTTTTTGTGCTGCTCTTTCGTTCTTTGCCGCCGCCGCTACCCCTGCACGAGGCGAGGGGGCAGCCGGCTGAATGGAAAATTCCCAGTGACTGGCGATACCCATCGGCCTTTCCTGACGGTCAAGGACTCCCCGGTCCGGCCGCTGTAGATTTTGTTTGTTCTGTTTAGATACTGAACCTTCTTTACATGTTTACTGCGGGCTACTCTATGCAGTACACATCAGGGACTTAAATTAATGAAGACCGCACCACCTCTGGAGGCGTCAATAGCTACCCGTATTTGCAACTAACTAATACTTTGTTACGCTGGGGTGTTACTCTGACTGAACGAGTTCGCTGAACTGACAGCGGCCTTCAAATGTTAGGAAAGTCGCCTTCAGCGTCCTTTCTGTAGCTGTTGCCGTCTGCTCAGGATGTTTACCATTAAGTGTCAAATAAAAGTGTGCTCGAATTTTACTCGTTTGTTCAAATGCGACAGAAGGCAGTGAAAACAGGACATCGAACTATTCCTGTGTTTACGGCTGCTATGCAAGGAGTGTCTTGAAGTTTTCAAGTTCCACAAAAATCAGGAGGGAGGGGGGGGGGGGGGGGGGAATTACTGGCAAAACATTGCATGATCAGCAGGTGTTATCAATTTACGCCGGAAGAGCGAATTAGATAGAACAAATCTGGGAGCTTTCGCAACCAGTCTGCAGGTTCACTTTCGACTCGTATGCAGCGTTAATCATGAGTTCGTTCGAATAAGAGAGGAATTGACGATATTTGTAAAGCCCCTCAAACTTCAGGGACTTCAGATGCGTGTAGTGCGCAGCGCCATCACTTAGCGCTCCGAGAACTACACCCGCCATGTTGGTTCTGTCGAGAAAATGAAACCACTGCCCGGCGTTGGCTGCATTTGTGAGGTGAAATGCCGATGCATTGTTGTGCTACACCGTGCACTCTGCCAGAATGCTAGAAAGCGCTTGTCCTTCCTTCTCTTCTTGTTCACTGTCGCCTGTTTCAGCGCTGGTAAAAGTTTCGAACATGAACCAACTAGCTCAAATCTCCGTGTTACCGAAACGACTTCCTCTACCCGTGGAGGGGCTGATGAGCAGCTCGGATTTGGAAGGTGGGCAGACCAGTCCGGCATTCTTAGCAACTTGGGTTGCTATGTCAGCACCTTCTTGTAACGCTCCTAATTCTGCGTCGCTGTCTTTCTTTATCCATAGCGTAATGTCGTCTGCGTACCTGCTGTGATAGTTTGTTTGGTATATCTTTCAATCGCTGTGGGATGCCTACAAGGCTAGACTGAATAGCAGCGGTGATAGTACTGCCTCTTGCGGGGTTCCTCTATCACCTGGCTCTATCATGTCTCTAGTGAAGTCAGTGACTGAAGCTTGCATTTTGAAATTCTACTCGCGAGATTCATGACAGCTTCGAAAGCTTGCTAGCAAACGACGCAACTGCACGACTAGGGCTCGACCGAACCCATGTGGCAAACGGAAGCTACGGGCGCGGTGTTGCCTGACCTCCAAGAAGTTTCCCATATCATCTATCGAACATCGTGCTTTTGTGAATCTTAATAAGTCGGTGTTCCACAGTAGTAAATTAATGAATTCATTTTCACTTCAGAAAATTTCGACGTATCTTGTTTACGATTGTCTGAAAGGTAGTTTGCATAGCCATAGCGGGCCAATTTCGCGTTAGAACAAACCGGTAACAAGAAACCACACTTGTTGGGGAAGAATTGACCAGTATCCAAGTAAATTTTCCACCAGTGTTAGGAGATATGCCTCCACCATAGATGCTTCTATTGGCGATTAAATTCACTCTCCAAAAGGACTCGTTTTCAGTTGCGTCGCCTTAAACATTTTCTCTTCGTCACCAAATCGGGTCCATTATTCCTGAAAAATGCAATATGTTAGCCTGAACGCAGAATTGGAAAGCGTTACATCTTCCCTGTTTGTTTGCTTGTCTTTTATTTCACAGAACCCCTCGTCAGTGGAAATATAAAAAAAAATTTGGAGGCTTATCAAGGTTAAGCCCCAGTGGATGCGAAGCAGCCTTCGTTTTGCATTCTTATTATTAACGTCCTTAGCGTTTGGAGGCATCTTGACCGCATTAGCGCGGCAGACTAACTGCAGATCAACTTCCTTGCTGTAGACGCCCGCGCCGCGGGTCGCGCATACGCGCGCACTAAAACA